>NC_056729.1:1677242328-1677347328 GCF_019279795.1 Protopterus annectens
ACACACACACACACACAGTGTTTGTACCACTGGCAGGGCCTGTGTGTTGAGACATCGCGCTCATCACCTCGAAAGCATACCTTTCCGGCTCCGAAGACCTCCCCCGCTCCAGAGACAAAGGTTGTTTCTGGAGCAAGAGCCATCGGCTCAGAGATAGATGCAGGGTCTGAGCTCACCCTGGCGGATGCACCGAGCGCCCTCTCCCATACGTAAAAATGAAGGGGAGATTGCACTACCTAACATCAAAAATTTCAGAATCCTGGTCAGAAGTATCATAAGCAAACTCAGTCCTAGGTCTCTTAGAGGGGGAAGGTTGGCTTCCTCTGATTAAAGTAATAAGGTCTTCAGCCATTCTTATTTGTTTTTTTAGGCATAGAGGCCTGACCATGCGGTCTGGGCATCGGTTTTCTAGGCACGGTTCGAGTTTTAGGCCTTGAAGAAAAAGATGGCGCCGGTTTAATATTCAAGTCAGTAGGCCTGAATACACCCTCAGAAGCTGGTGCCTGCACAGCAGCTCCGGACCCATCGAAGGTAGAGACATACACAGGTTCCCCAGTTGAAGCATCTCGCGGCATGCCGCACTCCGAATGGGTCTCCACAGAGGCCTGCAAATCTGAAGTAGCGGGTATCAGGGGCTGCAAAAGTGCCTCACTGGGTATGGGCGAACTGGGAGGCCCGTCTCTGTCTTTAGCTTTGATTTTTTTTCGGAATGCCGGTAGTCGGATGGCTTACCGAAGACATATCAGGATAATTGAACCAAGCACCAAAATATTTAGAAGCACAAATATACCACCAACTGATAGTTTGTGGTTTTAATAAGTCACAAAACCGACAACGAGGTACGTCGTGGTCAGGGCCTAGGCAAGGAATACAGCATGAATGAAAATCTTTATGAGGTATTTGTTTCCCACAAGAAATGCAATTATTTACTTTTATTGACATCGGGTTAGAGCAAGAAAAAGTTTCTCCAACGGGGTACTTAGCTTTTAGTTGAAGACTTCAGTTTTGAAACTCGAAAACGAAAATTTCAGGAGTCGGCCGACCCGCACTTGCAAACTGCTTCTGTTTCGGGTACCACATGGCAAGAAAGACTGATGTAATGATGTCGGCTGCATGTTTTATACCCCTGACGACCTGACGTCACAAAAGAAGAGACAGCAACCGACGTAGGACCCAAGACTTTGTTAATCAGGCTGACTGAGGGCTACTGCAAGCAAATAATTCAAACGTGAATACTGTAACAGTGAAACACGAACAATTGAGTTCTAAGTTGTTTTCCTTTAAGGAGTTCAGAAGTTTTAACCCTCGACAAAGGAATGAATTGTTGACGTTCTCAAAGAAATCAGTAAAACATTTGACATGCAAGCCTGGCAGTTGAAAATTATGAAAGCAAGTGTAGTAGAATACACTTTCTTCCCAAATATGTCAAAAGCTTTCTCATACTTGTCAGAAAGAATGGGGTTAGCATTCACAGCAAACACAGTATGCTAAGCACTAGAAGTCTTAGAAAGAATTAAGGTACTATACATAAGCTATTAGACCTCTGGGAGAACAGGGGGCAACTGTCAAGCATACTGCAAGCTGTTAAAACATCCATCAAAGCCAACAGCACAAGATGAACATCTGCAGGCTGTGGAAAATACAGCTGTAACAAATCTGCTGGAAGATAGTGATTTCAGTCTGTTCCCACAGATATATTTATTTCCATTTAATTATGTCAGAAAAAGATAATTCTCCTGGAGAGAGATCTGAAGACACTTTCCTTAGAAATCAGAATCTTCAGCTTGTAGAGAATTAAAAAACACACACTGTCTCTCACTCACACACTCCCCTCCCATCTAACCGGGAATCATTGTCAAACTGAGGCAAATTTCTCTCTTCCTCTATTAGAAGGTAGTGAGGAAATGGGATTTAACAATAAAAGCCAAGAGTAATCCCTTAGCAAATCCTTATCTGTACTCAATACAGAAGCAGCAGCATTTTTGTTTGTTTTTCCCTTCTAGGAGATTCCATGGAAATAGACTGACCCATGACAGGAGCACTAGTGTGAGAATCTGGTACCTTCCTCAGATTAAGCTGCATACCTTCATCTTATCCTTTTCTCGAGACTGACCAGCATTGTTCTCCCTTCTCCAATGAGTACAACTCTATAGCAACAGAGAACTTGGCAATTTCCCAGTCCTTAACGGTTTCCCTAGGAGCTATACCAGAGGTACCAGCAACAAAGATGAATGATTTGAAGAACCAGTTTTGACCATGCAGATTTGACTTCTTCCCCCACCCTTGGCTGCTGAGGCAGTGATGGCACCGGCCAGACAGACAAGAACCTTCGTCTTCTTGAAGATGGGAGAAACGAGAACCATGGACACAGCAAACTGCTCCAAGTTCAACACACAAAGGAAGCCTCATTAGCAGGTAGCACAGCCACAGTGAACTGGTAACCCATATGACAAGAAAATGAAGGTTCTGATGGAAAATCTGATGTGACACTCCACAAAAATCACAACATCCTGCCCCACCACATACTTATTTGATACAAAGATATGGAAAATAATGGTAAATATTTTCACTCTTGTTTTTTTTCACAAAGGCATAACAGCGGTGAAAAGCCCTTCTGCCAACAGGACAGTCTAAGAGAAAGCACTTCCTAACATATAACTAAAACACTAACAGAAAAATTTTTTTTTTTTTTAATTTTCCTTAGAAAAATGAAGTGGAAAGTCTTCCCCAAAAAAGAATCCCCCCCCCCCCCCCCCCCAGCCTTGAAAGGATCACTAGCCTACAGTCAAGTTCCAGGAAGCACACAGAGGCAGAGAGCTTCAAGAAAGCTCTGTTATGAGTTTGGCATCCAAACTACTTTTGTTATATGGCACTGCTCACAACACAGGCAAGCTGTATGCATAAAAATTGCCCTAAGGCTTTGAAGGCTGTCAGCTGGTCAGTGTTCAAATGTTGAACTCTACAAGTACTCCCCTTCCCACCTCTTCTAGCCTACACCCACGCAACTGCCACCCCTCAAGACGACACTGGTCTAGATAAAGCTTACAAAAAAAAAAAAAAAAATTAAGTTGAGAATGACATCCTCTGGTGGTGGGTGCTTTTTCCCTGATGTCAGAGCACTTCACAAAAAATACTACCTAAAGAAATGCACTGAAAAAATTTAAAAATAAAAAATAATGGACTTGTAATATACTAGAGAGTGATCACACTTGTTCTTCACCCTGTGGACAAGTAGAAAGGCTTAGTTTCATTTTTGCAGTTCTCCCGTCTCTTGAAGAGAGTTTACTCAGTAAAACGATAAGAATACTTCAGATGAAAATGGCATACCTCTGCATTTTCACAGCTTTCAGAAACACGTCAGGACTCTTGTGCAGTGTGCACTCACAGGTTACCCGATTTACTGAGTAAGTGCATAACCACAAGTCAGAGATTTTGTAACAAAAAGTTAACCACAAAACTGCATTAAAACAATACACTTGCAGTCCCAAAGTTAACTTGGAACCTTTGTCTCATTATTCAACCCCCTTCTCTCCAACATCATTCCAGCTAATTTGCAGTATTATCTGTGGTACATTCTGTAATTTTCCAAACTCATTCCTGATAATGTTTTGATTCAGTCTGTTTATTTATATTTGCTTACCAGGGGATCATTATCAACCAATTTCAGTCTCAGCCCGGGTGAAATACAAAAAGTTTCACAAACAAAAAACAGGAAATACAGAAAAGTTTAGACTAACTAGTAGAAAAAAAAACCTTGTACGTACACTGTAGTGAACAAGCAACAATGCTATGTACAATCAAGCAGAGTGTAATGGACAACACAATATATTAGTTTCTAAAGTGGGCCAATTTTCAGTGAATCTTGAGAGAGAAAAGACTCAAAGGAGATAGGTTAGATAATACGTCCTGTGTTGAAGCAGGAGCGTTTGGCTTGGATGAAGAAGCGCTTTCTGAGTTGCGTTCTGAATTTGGAATAAGTGTTGATTTCCTTAATGTTGATGGGGACCGCTTGCATGGCTGCTAAACTGCAAACAGGAACAGCACTACATGGATAATCAAGCACTATGACCAAAACACATTACTGCAGCCTATGCGTTTGATAAGTGCATGTTTTACCTCATTAGATAAGAGTAGTTGTATTTTTTACAGTTTTGTATTAAGAATGCACTTATTACCATCACCACAGTACTGCCAATGCTACACTGTGAATGCCATGCTGGACTTTAAGACGGTCAAGTTACCATTTCAACAACAAGAAACAGCTTCCTGTTCTGGAGTGAAAACATGAATTTGGTGGCATTCAAGCTGTAGGCATTTTTCTACTTGCTCAAAATACAGGACAAACTGCATCATAAACAAAGCAATGGCAATACGGCAGAACACGGATATAGTTTCCAAAGCACTGAAATTAGAAAAAAAACCACCCTGTGGATTTGAAATGTAGTGTCGCGGTGTTAATGTTACACACCACAAATGAAAACTTGCAAATATTTTCATTCATTTCTAATACGTGCAAAAGTACAAGTGCATGACATTCAAAATCTTGCACTATCCTTTTCACTTTCCACACAAGTTATTATTGCAGTATGCACTATGTTCTTACAAAAAGCGTTTCCAACTGCACATCACAAAAAGCAGCCACACTGATCAAATGCACATACATCTTGTATATCAACATTCAGTATGTTTCCTCCCATCACATTAGAAGTTAAACACTACTTCATCATACAGATCCGCTTGCATCAGCTATTGCAAACTAAATCATTTCATGTCAGTGCTTGATAAATTCCAGCAAGGTAGGTTCAATGTTTATTTCACACTAAGAAGCCAGCATCATAAAACACAGCCAAGACTGGAAAGCAGCAGCAGTTAGAATTCATAATTTTGCTACCATCAGTCAAACTGCTCTTTGACTGACAAAAGGCAGAAGAAAAATGCCCTACTTTGACCTGGCTTCTGTAACTCATTTACAAGATAAAATAAGTGAAAATATCACTTCTTTGTGTGACCCACACAGTGACATACCATTTGTCTGAGGTGAGAGAAAAGAACAAGAGATAAATGAAATAAAACTAGACTGAATTTACAAAGCCCATACCTTGGAGGTAAAGTGGTAATTATTTTACTTTAGCAGTGATTTAAAGGGCATGGTTTCTTCAATAATTAACCGGCAGTGCAAATAAAAACTGATCTGATTAAAGACACTGCATCTTTTTCTGCAGTAGAAGCCTTTAATGAGTCCCATCTGTAATGGGTTTGAGGTGAGGCATATAAAACAAAGCACTGTGTTAATGTACACTAATTTCTGGCTCATCAAGCTAAAAACACCAACTCAGTTCAGGGAGTTAGGTCTGCTTCTGCGTAATGAAATATTTTCATGTTACTTTCTTTTTTTAATAAACAGAAGTTTATGCTGTGTGGTCTTGCATCTCATGACGAGTTCTTGCAGAATGCAGGTTTTTAATACAACCTCGAAAGCTAAAGAATGAAAATTCTTCTGAGAAGCAGCCTGCATATATTCATGGTACACATTCTGATTTTTAGGTAAGCATCCAGTCAAAGGGAGGAGACAAACTCTTTCAAATACAATGTTCAGGCGTACCTCATGTTTGGCATGCATTGCTGGCAGGTTTGTCTGTTAGATGAGCAATATAATAAAGATGTAACAGACGTTTTAACGAATACCAGTCACTAAAAGGTGGCTAAACCAAAACATTAGCAAAATTACAACTGAAAAAAACTCAAATTGTATTGCTACAGTCAATTCCTATAATCTTCCCCAAAATTACATCATACACAAGAATGACAAAGTGAAAAGGGATTCGTGTAGGTAGAACAAAGGGTGAAAAACAGCCTCCTGCATTATTAAGACTACATCAAAGGTTCATAGGTGTGTACTAGGCTAATGGCCCTGGGGCCTTTAAAGCCTAGCCATAGGATTACCCTGGAATCTTGCCACCCAACCTTAGTTCCCAGTGCCTAAGTTGAGTAGAGCCACTGGAGTTATATCCAGGTTGAATTTGCTATTTCCCATCCACTCATCAAGATTTCTCTTGAAGCGGGTCAGTGAGGTGCTTTGCTTGACATGTATGGGAAGTCTATTCCATAGCATGGGCAGTCTCTGGGTTTTGAACCTGTCCCTCCAGTACGTTCTGTTGATTGTGGTAATGAGGTTGAGGTCTCTGGAGCGTGTGGTGCGGATGGATTAGGATTTCTTTAGATGTAGCATTTCTAACAGAGCTGGGTCAGACATGGCTTTGTAAGTCAAGCTGAGATTGCCTCTAAGTAGGCGATATGAGACAGAGAATAGTTGGGAGTTTTTTTTTAGTCTGTCCATATAGGACAAGTGTTTAAGGCCTAGGATCCTCTTTGTGAGGTACTTTTGTGGCCTCTCCAGTTGTTGCAGGTGTCTAGTGAGGTACATGCCAAATGTGGCATTGTACTCTATGATTGGCCTAATGAGGGAAAAGTAGTGCGAGACAATGACCTCTTTCTTCCTGGATGCAAAACCCTTAGTAATGAGATGTGCCACATAGAAGGACTTTCTGACCACAGTGGCAATGTGGTGATCAAAAGAGAGATTGCTGTCAACTTGTGTTACCTGATCTCTTATAATGCCTTCTGCATTCAGTGGACTACCATTGATGTGGTAATTCATGGGAACGGGGTTTTTCCAACGATACATTTTTTGGCGTTGAGCTTAAGGCCATGGTTCTGACACCAGTCGCTGGTCTCAGTGAGGCCATTCTGTAGGATGTCAACAAGAACGTTATTAATGAGAAAAGTGCCATTTTTCTCAAGAACTTACCCTAATCTTAGTTGTTTGAATAAAATCATTGTTGCAGTACTTCTCTCGTGGGATTCATGCCTGCAGACGTCTGACACACAACCAGATGAATTTCCAGAACTATTCACCCTTCCCCTACCTGGTTCAAGATTCCCTTCTACTTACTTGTCAAGAGGGATGTAGGCCAGCATAATTTTCCAATCTTTCTTGTCTTGACTGCTACTACTTCTAGTACCTCATTATCACAATCAGCAAAACCAACCTTGAATGCTTTCTTGAAATCAGCCTGTATTTTCTTTTACAAAGTTTTCACTCTTCTTCCTTATTTTTTTTACTTTTTAGAGCTACTCAATAAAAGGCATTCATTAAAAAAATCTTTTTTTTATTTATATTTTTATTTTTTAGTCTTTAAGTAAAACAATGTCCCTCTGTCATGATCTTTTCTGAAGGATATGAAGTCTGAAAGTCAAATACGTGTCATTATTTAGTGACTTCACCCCTCTGTAACCTGCCAGAAAACCACAAACACTATGAGAAACAGACCAAAACTATGAGGCTAAATCTGGACAGTTGAGATGCATGTTAACACACACGCGCACACTGCTGGGCCAAAAGTTTGCAAAGACAGAATGGGTAGTGTGATTACATGTAGTAAGGCAGGTGATGTAGTTAGGGATCAAGCAAAACAGTCAATCCATCTTTCCATGCCAGCTGAGAATGGTGTTAAAGCTATTAGCTTATACTAGATTTACTTATTTAGCAAGATTAAAACTTGTAACAGTGTACATATGGTGTGCTCCAAAAATTTCCAGTGATGCTAATGATACTGTACAGTCTTCTTTCTTTGTATTCCTCATGCTACTGATTTTTTTTTTTTTGTTTACGGTGGCTGTGCTTCTCTTCTTCCCATGAGCAAGGAAAAAATTAGTGAGTAAGTACTTATTTAATCAATTGTATATCTGGAATGTTAATGTCTATGATACAAACAGTTTCTATGGAATATAAATCAAATACTTTTAATAACATATGTACTGATTTTATTTATTTATATTTCATCCCACCTGCCTGACCATTCAACCCATCTCACTGGTGTGTGTGTGTGTGTGTGTGTGTGTGTGTGTGTGTGTGTGTGTGTGTGTGTGTGTGTGTGTGTGTAGAGCAGGAAAGTGACAAAAACAGAGGCATGTGTATGGAGCCGGAAAGTGCCAGCAATGTCACACAGAGGGTGAGTGAGGAACAGTATTAGGGTATGGAATTTAATGAAAAAGTAGAAAAGCAGTGGCTAGAGAGGGTACATGGTGTGTGTGTGTGTGTGTGTGTTTTCAACATCCCAACTTTGAATGCCAATGCCTTAAATCATATCCACGAACACACAACAGCTGTCAGAACCAAGAGATATGGAAAATCCTTTATTTTTTTGCTCAACATATCCTACTTCAATGACTACAGAAACTTTACAGTATTTTGACACCAACACAAAAATCTACTTACTAAAATCAGCTGCAACACTGCTCAGAAAAAGGCAATAGTGTCACTTTCCACTTGCTTCTATCCTGCACAATCTCTCTTCTCTTAAACAACAAAAAGACATGGTTCATCTTGACACAATCCAGCAGGTAATATTCATGCATAACCTGCCTGCAACTGGGACAAGGCAGCATTTACATGTATGTTTTTTTTGCCCCTCCTCCCAATTAATGTTCAAATTTCCACAAATTTATTTTATTTAAAGTACAGTTATGTACACTTACCATAAATGTAGATGTTCGAGTGTATTCACTGTTGCAGTCATCACACTTGGGTTATCTGCTTGCAGGTAGCCCTCAGTCGGCCCGAATACCAAAGTTTTGGGATTTCTGTTTAGGATGCTGTCACCTCACCCATGACGTCAGGTCATCAGGGGTATAAAACATGCAAATGACCCCATTACATCAGTTTTTCTTGCCCCAGATGTTAGAAGCCCCCAAAATAGTAAGCAATCAAATGGTATGGAACACCTCCAGTAAAAAGTAAATTCCATTTCCATAAGATATTGCCAAAAAAGAGGATAGGTAGAAAGTATGGAAAGACAGGGGGCTGGAGGGAGGGTAACCAGGACTGCAACAGTGAATACACTTGAACATCTACATTTATGGTAAGTGTACACAACTGTACTAAGTTCTTCGTGTTTCACTGTTGCAGTCATCACACTTGGGTTGATTCCCAAAGCTGAGGAAGGGTGGAGGCAGTCAAGACGTAATAGGGCTGGCTAGTAGGCCTTGTAAGACGGCTGTGGCAAATCCAGCTCTAGACTTAGGAAAATACTGGTAAGTGGTAATTGTTGGTGAAAGTGTGTACAGAACTCTGGGTTGCAGCTTCCAGGATGTCCCTAGTAGGGACTCCCCTGAGAAAAGCTGTAGAGGTTGAGGTAGCCCTAGTGGAATGAGGCCCGATCCCCTGTGGGGTAGGTTTTCCATGGTGTTTGTAGCAGAAATGGATGCAGTGTGCTATCCATTTAGAAATGGTTTGTTTCGAAATGGCCTTGCTGTCTTGTCCCTGTAGCAAAGCCAACTAGCAGCTGGTCAGATTTTCTGAAAGGTTTAGTCCTGTCAAGGTAGAACCTGAGCTGTCTGTGCACATCCAAAGAGTGCAGGATCCTTTCCCCTTTATTCTGAGGATTAGGAAAAAAGGTTGGCAAATGGATGGATTGCTTTAAAGCCACACTGGATACCACCTTGGGCATAAAAAAATGGGTTAGTCCTGAGGGAAACCCTGTCCAATGGAAGATAATGAAAGGTTCCACAGCCATAACGGCCTGTAACTCAAACACTCTTCTTACTGAAGTGATGGCTAGCAGTAAGGCTGTTTTCCAAGAGAGGAATTTTAACTCTGCTGTAGCAGCAGGCTCAAAAGGGGGAAGTGTGAGCTTGTCTAGTACAAAGTTAAGGTCCCAGGCTGGAGTGGGAGCTCTCCTTGGGGGTCTTAAATTGGAAATTGCCTGCTTTGAAATAGCCTATCCTTCTGATCCTACAGCATATGACAATAGTAATTGCTCAGTTTTTCTTAGAGCTTTAGTCCTGCTCAAGTACAATCTTAACTGTCTGTGTATGTCCAAGGAATGCAGAATTCTCTCCCCTTTATTCTGCGGATTTGGATAAAAAGTTGGCTGATGAATTGTTTGGTTAAGAGCCACACTAGAAACTACCTTAGGCATAAAAGTAGGATTTGTCCTCCGAGACACCCTGTCTGGGTAAAAGATGATAAACGGCTCTACAGCCATGAGGGCCTGTAGCTCTGAAGCTCTTCTTGCTGAAGTAATTGCTAGTAGCAGATCTGTCTTCCATGATAAGAACTTTATATCAGTGGTAGCAGCTGGTTCAAAAGGAGGAAGGGTGAGCTTTTCCACCACATAATTGAGGTCCCATGCAGGTAATGGTAATCTCCTAGGAGGCCATAAATTTTTGGCTCCTCTAAGATACTGCTTTAGTAAAGGATGAGAAAAGATTGGTGGCTCTGTATTGTAATGAGATGAAATGGCAGAGGCATGGACTTTGATGAAAAAGATAGGCTTTTGTCAAGCATCTCAGTTAAGTATTGTAATATCTGAGGAATATGCGGTTCTGCTGTATCAGTTCCTTGTGCTTGATTCCAAGCACAGAATCTCTTCCATTTGTCAGCATAAGATTTTCTAGTACTAGGCCTTCTGGCTTCCAAAATGACAGCCATCACAGCTTTACTGAGAGGTGTCGTCTGAATGATTACAGGATTAGCCATGCTGCCAGGTTCAGAGTCTGTAGTTGAATGTGCAGGATCTGATTGTTTTGCTGGGACAGTAGTTGTGGTTTTTGAGGCAAGGTCCAAGCTGGGTATTGAGACAAGTTCCTTAGGACTGGGTACCAGTATTGCCAGGGCCAGTCCGGGGCAATTAATATCATCGTTGGCTTCTCTTGTCTTTTAGGTGGACCTTGGGTAGAAGAGGTAGAGAAGGAAATGCGTAAACGGATAGGTTTTTCCAACTGAAGTATAGGGCGTCCACTTTCCATGCTTGTCTGTGACAAGTCCTTGTGCAGATTTTTTTCAGTTGATAATTTTGAGGAGAGGCAAATAGGTCTATGTCTGGGCTCCCCCATTTCTCTGCTATCATGCTGAAGACTTGTGGATTTAGTTTCCACTCGTGAGGATCCATAAGGTTGCTGCTTAAATCATCTGCCAGGGTGTTTTGTTTTCCTGGCAGGAATTGAGCTTGAAGATTTATTTGGTAGGTCAAAGCTGTGTCCCACAGTGCCATGGCTAATCTGCAAAGGGGGTATATGTGTGTGTGCCCCCTTGCTTGTTTATATACCACGACTGCGGTGTTGTCCTTCTTTATCAGCAGTTGTCCTGGATGAAGTAAGTCCTTGAAGGCTGTTAGGGCATTTTGAACAGCTAGCATCTCTTTCTGGTTGATCTGTAGATGCATTTGATTTGGTGCCCATATGCCCTGAATGCAACTTCCTGCCATGTGGGCTCCCCAGGCATAATCTGATGCGTCTGTTAAGGTTTGGCTGGCAGGGAGTAGAGTGAAGGGCCGTCCCATGTTTTGGTGACAGGCCTTTGCCCACCACAGAAACTCCTGTTGCAGGCAGGGAATGAGAGGAATCATTGTTTCCAGACTGTGTGATTGTTGACTCCATAAACTTTTTAGGTACCATTGAAGTTTCCTCATACGCAGTCTTGCATATGGAATTAGTAGGATGCAGGATGCCATGAAGCCCAGAGCCTGCAGAATTTGTCTTAGAGAAGACTGGATTTTTGTTGCCATCAGTTTGAAGTAAGTAGTCAGTTGCCTTTGTTTGTCTGGCATGAGGTAAGCCATCTGGGAAGTTGTATTCAAGCTTGCACACAGGAATGTTATCTTTTGAGAGGGTACCAGTTGTGATTTCTTTTTGTTTATTGTGTACCCTAGGCATGTTAAAAGCCTTTTCACAAATGGCAGGTGTCGTAGAAGAGTGTCCTTGTTCTCTGCTTGAATGAGACAGTCGTCCAAGTAAGGATATATTTGAAAACTTCTTTGTCTGCAAAATGCAATTACTGGTGCCAGGCACTTTGTAAAGACCCTGGGCGCAGTAGATAAGCCAAAGGGCAGTGCAGAGAATTGGTAATGCATTAAGCCAGCCTCCAATCTGAGGTGTCTTCTGCACGAAGGTCTTACTGGGACATGCAGGTATGCCTCTTTTAGGTCTAAAGTCACCAGACAAGCATTCTTGCCCAGCATGGGCAGAAGCTGTTGCAAAGTGAGCATTTTGAATTTTGGAATGTCCAGGTATGTGTTCAAAATTGATAAATCCAGTATTGGCAGCCAGGCCTTGTCCTTTCTGGGTACCACGAACAGTCGAGTAAAAACCTTGTCCTTTTTCCTGTTCTGGTACTGTCTGAATGGCCCGCATATCCATGAGGGATGTAACCTGTTTCTGTGCCTCTGCCTATTGATTTTTTGGCAGATCTGGCCAACCATTTGCCATTGGCAGACTGTGGAAATGGAATCTGCATCCCTGTGATACGATGTTTAGTGCCCACTTGTCCTGGGTTATTGACTGCCAATTTTGAGCAAAAGACAAGTGCTTGGTGTAGGCAGGGGGAAGTCATTGGGATTGCTTTCTGTAGGTTTGCGCTTTATCTCCTCCAGATTTGGAGGTGGATGCGTCCCCATTGCTTTGACCTGTACAAGTCTTGCTTCTGGTATCTGGAACCCTTAGGGCATCTGGATTTGCCTCTGAGCTCTGTCTGACACAGGAAGGGACCACTTTTTTGTAGGCCAGTGTCTACTGAATCTTGGTGGCTGCACTTGTAAGAAGTCTTTAACAGTTTGCATAGACTTAGCTTTGTCTTCCATTTTCTTTAAAACCTCTTCTGCCTTAATACCTAACAGAGAATCATGCTGTAAAGGTGCATCTAGCAATTTAGCTTTAACATGATCAGGCAAATTTTGTTCCTTTATCCGGACATGCCTCCTAATCACAGATCCAGTAACTGCAGCCCTGCAGGAGGCCTCTAAGGAATCAAAACCACATTGCAAAGTATGTTTTCCAACTTGTTCAGCTGCATGCAATAATTCATGCAATTATTTATTTTCTGCACATTCTGAAATCAACATAATTTTCTGTTTCAGCAATCCCATAACATGTTGTTGGTACTTAAGCATATGAAATTGATAGTTTAAGGCCCTGACTGCCAAGGTTGCAGATGTATAAACCTTTTTTCCCCATCTGTCTAGTGCCCTTGAATCTGTCAGAGGGCGTAGGATTTTTTTTGCTGTTGCGGCCTTAACTCCCTTTGGACCCTGTGAAATAGTTTCAGGATCAGCAGCAGGGTTTCTAAATAAAAATTTATGTGAGTCAGGGACCCTGTAATATCAGTCAGGCTTACTGGGAGCCGGAGGTATGGAGTCAGGGGTCAAGCTCTACTCCGAAAACACATCATCCACAATGTCTAAAACGGGGAATGGCTAAAGGCTTGTGCTGAGGGAGAAGAAAATCCCTGAGCCTCTTTTTTTATTCTGAAAAGTCTTGACTTTCCCAGTGAAAATGCTCCCTCAAAGTATGCAAGGTTTCTCCAAATGAATAATCCTCAGGAGGAGATACAGATGGGAATGGACTCCTCAACATCAGAATCCTCAGGGAGGTATAGATAATTCCTGATCAGAAGAGGAATCTGAAGAAATATAAACCTGAAGATTCATAATCAGTGTCTTGCCTAGGCCTCTTATCTGGAGGGGGATGGGTACCCCTGATCAAGGTAATAAGGTCTTCAGCCATTTTTATCATCTGTTTTTTAGGCATAGAAGCCTGTGCACGTGGCTCATGCATCAGTTTTTTTAGTTTTAGAAGTTGCTTTTGTCTTTGGTTTTGCAGCTGTCGTCGGTTTGATATACAAATGTTGAGGTCTGAATACACCCTCAGAAGCCGGTGCCTGCTCAGCGGCTCTGGACCTATCCGAGGGAGATACATCCGTCGGTCCAATACCTTGAGTATCGTACGGCATGCCGGACTCCACATGGGTGTCGGTAGAGGCCTGAGACTTGAAGGTAGCAGGTATCAGCGGCTGCAAAAGCGCCTCACTGAGTACCGGCGAACCAGCAACTGGCTTAGAAGCTTCATCGTCGGTTTTGGATCTCGACTGCCTTTCTCTGTCCTTTTCTTTGTGTTTTTTATGTACTCAGGTAGTCGGACTGCTATCAGACGACATTTCTGGGTAGTTAAATCTGTTTCCAAAATACTTTGATGCAAAAATATACCGATGCTTAATAGTGCATTGGTTAAATTTAGCACAAAACCGACAGCCAAGCACGTTGTGATCAGGGCCTAGGCAAGGAATACAGTATAAATGGAAATCCTTATGAGGTATTTGCTTCCCACAAGTAATACAATTAACAACTTTTTCTGACATCGGTAAAAAGCAAGAAAAAAATTTCCCCAACGGGGTACTTAGCTTTAGTGAAGACTTCGGTTCTGAAACTCAAACTCTAATATTTCAGTAGTCTGCCAACCGGCACTTGCGAAATGCTTCTGCTTTGGGCACCGCACATCAAGAAAGACTAAAGAAAATGGCGTAAGCTGCATGTTTTATACTCCTGACGACCTGACGTCATGGAAGAGAAGACAGCAACCGACACAGGACCCAAGACTTTGGAATTCAAGCCCAACTGAGGGCAACCTGCCAGCAGATTACCCAAATGTAATGACTGCAACAGTGAAACACGAAAATCATCTGGTGAAGAGTTAGCATCTTGAATTTTGGGATCACCAAAAAAGAGTTTAGGAAGTTTTAAAGTTAAATCATTGAGACAGTTTACCATAACGGGGGTCTTGCTACTCCCTGCTCTGTAAGTGGGAGCCCACCACTGCTTAGTCCTTTGCATACCTTGGGACTGAAGCCTGAATGTTCTGCTGGGTCTGGGTTTGGACTGAGAAGGCCTGGAAGAGGCAGGAAAGGACCAATTCTCCGAAGGCCAAGGTCTACTAAATCTTGGAGCCTGCACTTGCAGGAAATCTTTAACAGTTTCCATAGATTTAGCCTTTTCCTCCATCTTTTTAAGTATAATTCTGCTTTGTTGTCAAACAGGCGGTCCTGGTTTAAGGGAGCATCCAACAATTTGGCTTTAACATGACCTGGCAAAGACTGCTCCTTAAGCCAAGCATGCCTTCTAAGTAGAGACCCAGTGACAGCAGCCCTGCAAGATGCCTCTAGTGAATCAAAACTACATTGCAAAGTATGTTTTCCAACTTGTTCAGCAGAATGCATTAAATCCTGTAAATCCCTATTTTATACACAGTCAGAAATCAACATCATTTTCTGTATAAGTAATCCAATAATGTGCTGCTGATACTTTAACATATGAAACTGGCAATTTAAGGCCCTAATGGCCAAGGTTGCAGAAGTGTATACCTTCTTACCCCATCTATCCAGTGCCCTGGAATTTCTATCCGAGGGAGTAGGATTTTTGGCAGTTGTAGCCTTTATCCCCGTGGGTACCTGTGAAATGGTCTCAGGATCCGCAGTAGTATTTCTTAAAAAAGGAACTTGTGAGAGTCAGGAACCCTGTAATATCTATCTGGTTTTCTGGGAGCAGGAGGTAAGGAGTCAGGAGCCAAGCTAGACTCCGTAAAGGCATCAACAATGTCCAGTACAGGGGGGATAGCTAAAGGCCTGTGTTGGGGCAGGAGTAAGAAATCCCTAAGCCTTTTTTTAGAATCAGAGTAATCCTGGCTTTCCAAGCAGAAATGCTCCCCAAGAGTATGCAAGGGTTCACCAAAAGAGAAATCCTCTGGAGAGGAAGCAGAGGGAATGGAGTCCTCTGCGCATCAGAATCCTCAGAGGCAAATAAGGGTAAATCCTGGTCATCAAAAGAAACAAATTTCAGAATCCTGATCAGAAGAATCATAGCCAAATTCAGTCCTAGGTCTCTTAGAGGGGGAAGGTTGACTTCCCCTGATTAAAGTAATAAGGTCTTCAGCCATTCTTATTTGTTTTTTTAGGCATAGAGGCCTGACCATGCGGTCTGGGCGTCAGTTTTCTAGGCCTGGATAGAGTTTTAGGCCTTGAAGAAGAAGATGGCGTTGGTTTAATATGCAAGTCAGTTGGCCTGAATGCACCCTCAAAAGCCGGTGCCTGCACAGCGACTCCGGACCCATCCAAGGTAGAGACATCCGGAGGTTCCACAGTTGAAGTATCTCGCGGCATACCGGACTCCGAATGGGTCTCGGTAGAGGCCTGTGAATGTGAAGTAGCGGGTATCAGAGGCTGCGAAAAGCACCTCACTGAGTACCGGCGAACTGGCAACTAGCTTAGGAGAAGCATTGTCGGCAGCTTTGGACCTAGGCGGCCTGTTTCTGTCTTTATCTTTGTGTTTTTTCGGAATGTCGGTAGTCAGGTGGCTTACCGAAGCCATATCTGGATAATTGAACAGAGTACAGAAATATTTAGAAGCGTAAATATACCAACGATGACTAGTTCGTTGTTTAAGTAAGGCACAAAACCGACAGCGAGGTACGTCGTGGTCAGGGCCTAGGCAAGGAATACAGTATGAATGAAAACCTTTATGAGGTATTTGCTTTCCACAAGAAATACAATTGTTAACTTTTACTGACATCAGTTTAGAGCAAGAAAAAGGATCCCAAACGGGGTACTTAGCATCGTTGAAGACTTCGGATATGAAACTCGAAAACGAAAATTTCAGGAGTTGGCCGACTCGCACTTGCGAACAGCTTCTGCTTCGGGCAAAGCACAGCAAGAAAGACTGACATAATGGCGTCGGCTGCATGCTTTATACCCCTGACTACCTGACGTCATGAAGATGAGAGAGCAACGGACGCAGGACCCAAGACTTTGGTAATCAGGCCGACCGAGGGCTACTGCAAGCTGATAATCCAAATGTGATTACTACAACAGTGAAACACGAAGAACATCTGATAGTGCATGAAGCCTGCTCTGAAGCGTAGACATTTTCTCCAAGAATCCCTTATTGGGATGTGCAGGTAAGCTTCCTTTAAATCCATTGTTGCCAACCAGGCATCTCTGCCTAGCATGGGAAGCAGCTCAAGAGTTAGGGTTTTGAATTTTGAATTTTGGAATTACCAAAAAGGTAATAAGGATTGATAGGTCCAGGATAGGACGCCAGGAGTTGACTTTTTTGGGTACCACGAAAAGTCTGGAGTAAAAACTTTGTCCTCATTCTTCTGCTGGGACAGGTTGAATAGCCCTGATACTTAGTAGAGAGAGAACCTGCTATTGAGCCTCTGCCCACTGATTTGGGGGTAGGTCTAGTGAACCTTTTGGGGTTGGTAAGGTGTGGAAGTGGAATCTGTATCCTTGGGAAACTATATTTAAAACCCATTTTTCTTGGGCAATGAGTTCCCAGTTTTTTGCATGCAGGGCGATCTTTCCCCCTAAAAGTGTGGGCAGTTGAGCAGGGATTGGAAGGTTTAAGGTTAAGTCACTGTGACAGTTTACAATAGGGGGGGTGTCTTACTACTTCCAGCTTTGGAAGTGGGAGCCCCCCACTGCTTAGCGCTGTGAGTACCTTGAGACTGTAGCCTAGGTGGTCTGCTGTTCCTGGATTTGGACTGAGAAGGCCTGGAAGAGACAGCAATGGACCAATTCTTAGAAGGTCAATGTCTACTAAATCTGGGAGGCTGTACTTGCAAGAAATATTTAACAGTTTGCATAGATTTAGGTTTTTCCTCTATCTTTTTAAATACTTCTTCTGCTTTGTTGCCAAACAAGCGGTCTTGGTTTAAGGGAGCATCCAGTAATTTTGCTTTAACATGACCTGGCAAAGTTTGCTCCTTAAGCCAAGCATGTGTTCTAAGAACAGACCCAGTAACAGCAGCCCTACAAGATGCCTCTAAGGAGTCAAAACCACATTGCAAAGTATGTTTACCAACTTGTTCAGCAGAATGCATTAAATCTTGTAATTCTTTATTTTCAGCACAGTCAGGAATCAACATCAATTTCTGTTTAAGTAAACCAATAATATGCTGCTGGTACTTTAACATATGAAACTGACAGTTTAAGGCCCTAATGGCCAAAGCAGCAGACGTGTATACCTGCTTACCCCATCTGTCCAGGGCCCTGGAATCTCTATCAGAGGGGGTAGAGTTTTTGGCAGTAGTAGCCTTCATGCCTTTGGGTCCCTGTGAAATGGTCTCTGGGTCCGCAGTAGGATTCTTAAAGAGGAACTTGTGAGAGTCAGGTACTCTAATAATGGTCAGGTTTCCTGGGAGCCAGAAGTAAGGTGTCTGAGGCCAGGCTAGATACCAAGAAGGCATAATCTACAATGTCCAGTACAGGAGGGATAGTTAAAGGCCTGTGCTGAGGCAGGAGTAAGAATTCCCTAAGCCTCTTTTTGGAGTCAGAGTAATCCTGGCTTTCCCAGCAGAAATGCTCCCTACGAGTGTGCAAAGTTTCACCAAAAGAGAAATCTTCTGGAGGGGAAGCAGAGGGAATTGAGTCCTCTGCATCAGAATCCTCATAGGTAGACAAGGGCAAATCCTGGTCATCAGAAGTAACAGAAATTTCAGAATCCTGATCAGAAGAATCAGAAGGAAAATCAGTTCTAGGTCTCTTAGAGGGAGAAGGCTGGCTTCCCCTAATTAGAGTAATAAGGTCTTCAGCCATTCTTATCATTTGTTTTTTAGGCATATGGGCTTGACCATGCGGTTTGGACGTCAGTTTTCTAGGTGTGGATCGAGTTTTAAGCCTTGAAGAAGATGATGGCCGTTTGATATGCAAGTCAGTAGGCTTGAATACACCTTCAGAAGTCAGTGCCTGCACAGCGGCTCTGGACCCATCCAAGGTAGAGACATCCGCAGGTTCCACAGTTGAAGAATAATCTCGCGGCATACCAGAATTCGAATGGGCCTCAGTAGAAGTAGCGGGTTTCAGGGGCTGCAAAAGTGCCTCACTGAGTACCAGCGAACTGGCAACTAGTTTAATGGAAGCGTCGTCGGCAGCTTTGGACCTATGCGTCTGTCTCTGTCTTTATCTTTATGTTTTTTCGGAAGGTCGGTAGTCGGATGGCTTACCGAAGCCATTTCTGGATAATTAAACCGAGTACCAAAATAGTTATATGTGAAAATGAACCAACGACGAATAGTACAAGGATTGAATAAGGCACAAAACCGACAGCGAGGGGCGCCGTGGTCTGGGCCTAAGCAATGAATGCAGTACGAATGAAAATCTTTGTGAGGTATTTGCTTTCCACAAGTAAAACAATTGTTAACTTTTACCGACATCGGTTTAGAAAAAGGATCCCCAACGGGGTACTTAGCTTTTTTTTTTTTTTGAAGACAGTTTAGTACCTACCATAAATGTAGATGTTCGAGTGTTCACCCTGCTGCAGTCATCACACTTGGGTTATCCTGCCGTCAGGCGGTCCCGCAGTTGGCTTGAGTTCCAAAGTCTTGGCCCGGCGTTGGTTGCTGTCGCTTCTTCCCTGACGTCAGTGCGCCAGGGGAATATAAGAGGCATCCCACACCATTTTCTTCAGTTTTTCTTGCCCCAGATGTCAGGTGATTATGTATATATATATATATATATATATATATATATATATATATATATATATATATATATATATATATATATATATATATATATAGCTATATAAAAATAAAACAATACCTTCAGGCACAAGCAAATACACCACAGAGGTTGTATAGGCTAGAGTGGTATAGATAAGTTCAGCTAGTTCAGAGGGGATGGAGGGAGGGTAACCTGGACTGCAGGAGGGTGAACACTAACATCTACATTTATGGTAAGTACAAAGCTGTACTATGTTCATCGTGTTACCCAGCTGCAGTCATCACACTTGGGTTGAATCCCAAAGCTAAGGATGGGTGGTGGAATTAAACAGGGTTAGAAGAAGTTAGTAGGCCCTGCAAAACTGCAGTGGCAAAACCAGCTCTAGTCTTAGAATATAGAGGTAAGTGATGGTGTTTGGTGAAGGTGTGCACTGAACTCCAGGTTGCAGCTTCCAGAATATCCTTGGTTGGCACTCCCCTGAGAAAGGCTGCTGATGTAGCTGTAGCCCTGGTGGAGTGGAACCTAATGTTAGCAGGTACCGGTTTCCCATGATGCGTGTAGCAGAAACGTATGCAATGCCCTATCCATTTAGAAATGGTCTGTTTTGAGATAGCTTTTCCTTGTGATCCTGCAGCACAGGCTACAAAGAGCTGGTCAGATTTTCTGAAAGCCTTAGTTTTATCCAAGTAGTAATGTAATTGCCTGTGAATGTCCAAAGAATGCAGGAGTCTTTCTCCTTTGTTCTGGGGATTTGGGAAAAAGGTGAGCAAATGAATGGTTTGGTTTAGTGCCACATTGGATACCACCTTTGGCATAAAGGAAGGGTTAGTTCGTAGAAAGACTCTGTCATGACGAAAAATGAGGAAAGGCTCCACTGCCACTAGTGCCTGTAGCTCTGAGACTCTAGCTGAGGTTATTGCTAGTAGCAGGGCAGTTTTCCATGAAAGAAATTTTAAATCAGCTGAAAAAGCTGGTTCAAAGGGCGGCAGTGTAAGCTTTTCCAGAACAAAGTTGAGATCCCAAGCAGGTGTTGGTGCTCTCCTGGGCGGTCTTATGTTCTTAGCCCCTCTGAGGTACTGTCTTAGAAGTGGATGTGAGAATAAAGGAGGATCCGTGTTGTAATGAGCTGAAATTGCTGAGGCGTGGATCTTAAACAGATGAAAAGGAAAGTTTTTTGTGCAACATCTCAGTTAAATATTGTAGAATCTGAGGAATGTTTGGATCAAGGGGATTCTGGACTTTAGCCTGGTTCCAAGCGCAAAATCTTTTCCATTTGTCTGAATAGGTTTTCCTGGTGTTGGGCCTCCTGAATGACATCCATAACAGCTTTGGATAGAGGTGTTGGCTGGTTGTTTAGGTAATTTGCCATGCAGCCAGGTTTAAAGTCTTGAGCTGGCTGCATAGAATATGATTGTCTCGCTGGGTGAGCAGGTGAGGAATTTGTGGTAAAATCCATGGTGGGCTGTGGGCCATGTTCCTTAGAATTGGATACCAATGCTGGCGTGGCCAGTCTGGTGCAATGAGTATCATTTGTGGCTTCTCTAATCTGACTTTCAGCAGTACGTTTGCTAGAAGAGGCAGTGGAGGAAAGGCATACACTGTTAATGTTTTCCAACTGAATGAGAGGGCGTCCACTTTCCAAGCTTGTGGATGGAATGTCCTTGTGCAAAATTTTTGAAGTTGGTAGTTTTGGGGGCTGGCAAACAGATCTATGTCTGGGCGTCCCCATTTTTGAGCCATCATTGCAAATACTTGTGGATCTAGTTTCCACTTGTGTGGATCCATGATGTTTCTGCTTAGGTCGTCTGCCAATGTGTTTTTCTTTCCTGGCAGGAATTGTGCTTGTAATTGAACCTGGTAAGACAGTGCTGTGTTCCACAAGGTCATTGCTTGCCTGCATAGAGGGTAGGAATGTGTGCCCCCTTGCTTGTTTATGTACCACATTACTATGGTATTGTCCGTCTTTATTATTAGTTGTCCTGGGTGTAAGTGGTCCTTGAAAGCTGTTAGGGCAGTCTGTACTGCTAGCATTTCTTTTTGATATGCAGATGCCTTTGCTCTGTAGTCCATTTGCCCTGAATGCACTGTCCTGCCATGTGTGCTCCCCAGGCATAGTCCAATGCATCTGTTGTGATAGTTTACCCAGCTGTGGGCAAGGTGAAAGGCTGACCCTTGTTGAGGTGACATGCCTGTACCCAACATAGAAACTCCTGTTGAAGGCAGGGAATGAGTGGTATCATTGTTTCCAAGCTGTGGCTGTGCTGAGTCCATACGCTTTTCAGGTACCATTGTAATTTCCTCATATGCAGTTTTGCAAATGGTACTAGTAGTATGCAAGATGCCATGAATCCCAAGGCCTGCAGAATTTTTCTTGCAGGGAGTTGGGTCTTTGTTGCCATTATTTTGAAATATTGAGTCAGCTGTTGTTGCTTGTCTGGCGTGAGATAAGCCACCTGGGTCGTTGTATTCAAGCTGGCACCCAGGAACATTATGTTTTGTGAGGGCACTAGTTTTGATTTCTTTTCGTTTACTGTGTACCCTAGGCAACTTAGAAGGTGTTTAACAAATGCTAGATGCTTTAAAAGAATGTCCTTGCTTTCTGCTTGAATAAGGCAGTCGTCCAGGTATGGGTGTATTTGAATTCCTCTGACTGCAGTATGCAATTACTGGTGCCAAGCATTTTGTGAAGACCCTGGGCGCAGTAGATAAGCCAAAGGGCAGTGCAAAGAATTGGTAATGCGTTGAACCTGCAATGAAGAGGAGGTATCTTCTGGAATTTTGTCTGATAGGTATGCCTTCTTGAGGTCCAACGTTACTAGACAAGCATTCTTGCCCAGCATGGGAAGAAGCTGCTGTAGTGTTAGCATCTTGAATTTTGGTACTTGCAGATAGGTGTTCAGAATTGAAAGATCCAGAATGGGTCTCCATGCTTTGTCTTTTCTTGGGACTAGAAAGAGTCTTGAGTAAAATCCTTGCCCTTGCTCCTGTGTAGGTACCTGTTGAATGGCTCTCATGTCCATGAGAGCTGTAATTTGTTTTTGTGCCTCTGCCCATTGATTTGGTGGCAGGTTTGGCATTCCTTTTATCTTTGGCAATGTATGAAAGTGGATTCTGTATCCTTGTGAGACCATGTTTAGGACCCATTTGTTTTTTGTGATGATGTGCCAGTTGTCTGCAAAAAATGCTAATTTTCCTCCCAAGGGAGCTGCCAGGAGAGATTTGCTTGGTAGTTTGAGGACCGAGTCATTGTGTTTGTCTTCTGCTAGCTTGGGGCCTGTCTTCTCCATCTTTATGGGTAGCAGTACCCCATTGGCAAGGTTTGTAAGGGCCTTGTGACTGACCTCTGCCCCTTGGGCGTCTGTATTTGCCCCTCTGTGATCTGTCAGAAGCTGGAAAGGACCAGTTTTTTGTTGGCCAATTTGTGCTGAAATTAGGGGGTTCTACCTGTAAAAAGTCCTTGACCGTCTGCATAGACTTTGCCTTATCCTCCATTTTCTTTAAAACCTCTTCTGCTTTGACACCAAATAATACATCCTGCTGTAAAGGTGCATCCAATATTTTTGCCTTAACATGATCAGGTAGGGTTTGTTCTTTTAACCAAGCATGTCTACGTATGACAGACCCAGTAACAGCTGCTCTACAGTAAGCTTCCAATTAATCAAATCCACATTGTAAAGTATGTTTGCCCACCTGTTCAGCTGCATGCAACAGATCCTGCATTTCCTTGAATTCAGACTATTCAGTATGTGTGCTCATTTTTTGTTTTAATTGCGACATTAGGAATTGCTGATATTTTAGCATGTGAAACTGACAATTTAATGCTCTCATAGCCAGAGTTGCTGAGGTGTATATTTTCTTTCCCCATCTATCTAGGGCTCTGGAATCCCTTTCAGAGGGCACAGGATTTTTGGCCATAGAAGCTTTAGCCCCCTTGGGACCCTGGGAAATTGTTTCTGGGTCAGTCACAGGTCTTTTATAAAGGAATCTGTGTGAGTCAGGTACTCTGTAGTATCTGTCTGGTTTGGCTGGAGCAGGAGGTAGAGAGTCTGGATTTAGACTAGACTCCAAGTAAACATCATCCACAATATCTAAAACTGGAGGGATAGCAAGTGGTCTGTGCTGGGGTAGTAAAAGGAACTCAGAGTCTTTTCTTAGAATCAGAGTAGTCCTGGCCTTCCCAGTGGAAATGTTCCCTCATGGTATGTAAAGTTTCCCCAACGGAGTAGTCTTCAGGGGGAGATGCTGAGGGAATAAAGTCTTCAGCATCAGAGTCTTCATAAGGGGGAAAAGTGTAATCCTGTTCCTCAGAAGAATCTGAGGAAATAGAAACCTGGTCAGAGGAAGCATAATCCTCCTCTTGTCTTGGTCTTTTATCTGGAGGGGGATGGAAACCCCTGATTAGGGTAATCAGATCTTCAGCCATCTTAAGCATCTGTCTCTTAGGCATGGGGCCTTAAACTGGAGACTGATGTACAGTCTTTTTTGGTTTTAAAGGAGTTTTAAGCTTAGCATAAAATTTAATGGTGAGTAAGTCGGTCTGAAGACACCTTCTGCAACCGAAGGTGTTTCCACTGCACCGGGGTCTCCTTCGGCTCCGGTGTCGGAAGGGCCTAATGAAGATGGCTGCGTCGGCCTACTAGACTCCGCTTGAGAATCCGCAGCTGTCTGGGGTTCCAATTCTGCGGTCGTCAGGGGCTGCGTAGGCACCTCACTGAAAACCGGAGAACCGGCGACAGGCCCAGCAGAGGCCTCGGAGTCTGGCTTGTTCCTAGGCTGCCTGTCCTTATCCTTGCGTTTTTTATGCATGCCAGTCGTCGGATGCTCCGACGGCATGATATAATTACCAAAGTAATGTCGTGCGAAGTCAAAACGGTGTTTGATAGTTCATTTATTAAACCTAGCACAAAACAGACAACCTGTGACGTCGTGGTCTGGGCCTAGGCAAGGAATACATTAAGAATGGAAGTCCTTATGAGGCATTTGCTTCCCACAAGAAATGCAATTGTTAACTTTTTCTGACATCGGACTGAGGCAAGAAAAGGTTCCCCAATGGGGTACTTAGCTTTATTGAAGACTTTGGACTGAAATTCGAATCGAAAATCTCAGGTGACGGCCGACCGGCACTT
This sequence comes from Protopterus annectens, assembly GCF_019279795.1. Classification (NCBI taxonomy): domain Eukaryota; kingdom Metazoa; phylum Chordata; order Ceratodontiformes; family Protopteridae; genus Protopterus; species Protopterus annectens. Next base: position 1,677,266,782 of record NC_056729.1, read on the forward strand.
GCGAACTGCTTCTGCTCCAGGCACTGCGCGGCAAGAAAGACTTTAGAAAATGGCGTCAGATGCCTCTTATATACCCCTGGCGCACTGACGTCAGGGAAGAAGTGACAGCAACTGACGCCGGACCAAGACTTTGTAACTCAGGCCAACTGCGGGACCGCCTGACGGCAGGATAACCCAAGTGTGACTACTGCAGCAGGGTAATACGATGAACATCAAAAATTTCAGGAGTTGGCTGACCTGCACTTGCGAACTACTTCTGCTTTGGGCACCGCACGGCAAGAAAGCCTGATGTAATGGCATCGGCTGCATGCTTTATACCCCTGACTACCTGATGTCATGGAAGAAGAGACCGCAACTGACGCAGGACCCAAGACTTTGATAATCAAGCCGGCTGAGGGCTACCTGCAAGCAGATAACCCAAATGTAATGACTGCAACAGTGAAACACAAAGAACATAGGATTTGCTTTTGCGCCTCTGACCACTAGTTTGGAGGTAGATCTGGGAAGCCTTTTGGGGTTGGAAGGGAGTGGAAAGAAAATTTGTATCCCTGGGACACTATGTTAAGAACCCAGTGCTCGTTGATAATGGTGGCCCAGGTGCTTGCGTGAAAGGAAAGTTTTCCTCCTAGGAATAAGTGAAGGTGGGCAGAAGGAGGGGGTGGGGGAGGTGAGTCATTGTGAGTTCTTAGCATAAGGGGGTGGCTTAGAACTCTCTGGTTTTGAAGTGGAGGTAGTCCACTGCTTAGATCTCTGCATTCCCTCTGGCTGCTGTCTGGGGGGATCTGGTTCCCTGGGGTCTGGGCTGAACTGGCTTAGTGGGAGCAGGAAAGGACCAGTGCTTGGTGGGACAATGCCTGGTGAGCCTGTAAGAAATCTGTAACTGTCTGCATATATTTTGCTTTTTCTTCCATCTTTTTTAAGACTTCTTCTGCCTTAGTACCAAATAAGTTGACTTTGTGCAAGGGTGCACCCAACAATTTAGATTTGACATGGTCTGGCAAGGGCTGTTTCTTAAGCCATGCATGCCTTCTAATGACAGATCCAGTGACTGCTGCCCTGCAAGAAGCTTCTAGGGCATCAAAACCACAGTGCAAGGTGTGTTTAGTAACTCTTTTCTGCACAAGCAGGAAAGGAAGACATTTTTTTTTTAGAAGAGTTCCAAGGTATGTTGCTGAAATTTTAGCATATGGAACTGACAATTTAGTGCTCGGATAGCAAGAGTAGCTGAGGTGTATACTTTTTTACCCCATCTATCTAGGGCTCGGGAATCCCTATCTGAGGGGGTGGGATTCTTAGCAGAGGTTGCTTTAATCCCTTTAGGCCCTTGAGAAATTACCTCAGGGTCAGCAGTAGGATTTTTAAAAATAATTTTGTCTGAGTCACGGACTCTGCAGTATCTGTCTGGTTTTCTAGGTGCAGGAGGGTGTGTGTCAGGAGTCAAGCTGGATTCCAGGAAAACATCCTCCCCAACATCCAGGACTGGGGGGACAGCCAAGGGTCTGTGCTGTGGATGACGTAAGAATTCCCTGAGTCTCTTTTTAGACTGAGGGTAGTCCTGACTCTCCCATTGGAAATGCTTCCTTAAGGTATGAAGAGTTTCCCCAAAGGAAAAATCCTCTGGGGGAGAGGTTGAAGGGATGGAATCCTCCGCAACAGAATCCTCATAAGTAGAGAGGGGTTGCATGTCTTCATATTCTGATGCATCAGTCATCTGACTCTTGCTCAGACAAAACTACAGGGGACAGAGATCTCTTTCTTTTGGAGAGGGGTAGCTTGGCTTCCTCTGATCAGCATGATATGGTCTTCCCCCATTTTAAGCATTTGAGACTGAGGGGTCGGGTTCTTGGGTGTGGTTCGTACCCTGGGGCTAAGAAACACTGTCATTTTCGAAAGAATGGTAGTCGCGAAAGATGATTTCGGTTTGTGTCAAGAATCGGTAGTGCGAAGAACTTCCTCGGAAGACAGCGCCTGCTCAGCGGCTCCGGACCCATCCAAGGTAGAGATGACTACAGGATCCTTAGTCGAAGAAGTTTGCAGCATACTGGACTCTGAAAGGGTCTCAGTAGCAGCCTGCAAATCTACAGAAGCGGGCATCAGGGGCTATGAAAACGCCTCACTGAGCACCAGAGAAAATACAGTTGTGTACACTTACCATAAATGTAGATGTTTGAGTGTATTAACTGTTGCAGTCATTATATTTGGGTAATCTGCTCTCGGGTTGCCCTCAGTCGGCCTGATTAACAAAGTCTTGGGTCCTGCGTCGGTTGCTGTCCCTTCTTCCATGACCTCAGGTCGTCAGGGGTATAAAACATGCAGCCGACGCCATTACATCAGTTTTTCTTGCCCCAGACGTCAGGTGCCCCTCAAATGGGGAGCAAATAAAATTAGACACAAAAATATTCCTCCAACCGAAAGCAAATACACCAAAAGGGCTTTTAAGCATAGTAAAAAAAAAAAAAAAAAAAAAAGTAGAGGTATAGCCAGAGAAAAAAAGGGGGCTGGAGGGAGGGTAACCAAGACTGCAACAGTGAATACATTCGAACATCTACATTTATGGTAAGTGTACACAACAGTACTACGTCTAGGAATGGACACAACTGGAGTAAGTAATCCCAGGCTTTCTCAAGGAGATACTTGGTTGGTGCGGAAAGGAACTAGTCGTCTAAATAAGAAAACACACTGAATCCATGCAGTCCAACATGAGCTGCAACCATTGCCAGGCATTTAGTGAGTGAACACCCTGGGGGTTGTGGCAAGACCAAAGGGCAGCGTTCTGAGCTGGTAATGACTGCCTCCCAGACAAAAGTGCAGACATCTTCGAGAGTGCTTGTCTATTTTGATGTGATAGTACGCATCTTGAAGATCTATAGAGCACATCCAGTCGTCCTTCTGTAGAAGAGGCAAATTGAACTGTGACCATCTGGAACTTGGAAGTTTTCACAAACTGATTTAGATGACTGAGATCTGAAATAGGTCTCATGTCCACTGTTTTCTTTGACACTAAAAAGACTCCAATCCCAAGTAGTCTGGTAGGACCTCTTGGACAGCTTTTTTTTTTTTTTTTGTAGCAGCTTTTGAATTTCTAGAGCTGCCATCTCCCTCTGACTGGGTGGAACATCAGAGAAACATCTCTTTTTTGAAGGACTTTGTAAAAAGCAAATTAAATAATCTCTGGATATGATCCTTTGCACCCAAGAATCTTTTGTGATGGCTGTCCAGTCGTTTACGTGAAAGGATAAGCACCTCCCGACTGCCTCAAGAGAACAACAGTAGGGCCAACTTTCAGGAGTGCTGAAAGGGTCTGTCTCAGAAAGAATCATGAAACCCTTGGTTTTGCAGACCCACCCCCCCCCTGCCACAAGGATGGTGTCTTTGATTATTTCCTCCTCTGCCTCTGGGACAAAAATCCTCACGCAAGTCTTGAATAGGTCCCAGAGATTTTCAGAACCTTATTTTCTTACCACTGCATTGATTCCTGGAAAAAGACCTCTGTGAGGTAGAGAAACGGATTCCAACAGCAAACAAAGTCTTTCCATCTTGCCCACTGAGGCAAAGTGAATCTTTAACTGTGGGCCCAAACAGGGAAGATCCATCAAAGGGAGCATTGATGAATACGGATTTAAAGAGATCTGCAAAATCACACAATCTCATTCAGGCAGGTCTCATAAAGAACATGCGTGAACCAGCAGCCCATGAGAAACCTTCAACTATGTGAGACATTAATCTGACTGACATATTCGATATAGATTGTAGGCCGGCCAGTTGGGAGGAATAAGTTTTCTCTTCCTCTGCTGACATGGACCCCGGGGTAGACTTAGAAAGGTCCTTTACCAAATTCCTTTATAGCCTAGTAAAAAGTGTGCCAGTAGTTCAGCGGCCTTTGCCTTTTGGTTGCTTAAGTGTAAACGTGCTTTCCACATCTGTCCAACACCCTAGACTCTCTATTAGGAGAATGGACAGTTGAACTCTGGCTAGTTCCTTTTTGGTATCTGCCAAAACAATTGTAGCATCCACAGGGACTCCCTTACTCCAAAACTGCCCATCTTTGGGAGCTCCAAGGATCTTGTCTGGTCAACAGGGAAATAGGCTCTATGGTGTCTGGTTCCTTCCAAGCCTGGCAGGAGAAAAGGTCTGCAAGGTCACCCGTGCTGGGTAGGGGGGGGGGTGTAAACCAAGATGTACATGGGCCAAACCCAAAGGCTTCTAGGAACACCAACCCCTCGTTGGAAGGGCTTTGGAAGCACCAACCACTTTTTGGTGCAAAATCTTTAAAATATCTCCTAAGGAGACATCCACTGGAGGCAACCTTGGGAGGCTCTTCCCCCCTCATCAAAATCAGTGTCTTCAATCAGAAATTCCTGAGGTGAACCCAAGTGCCTCCTCTTACACAATCTCTTCCAAGGCACCTCTTCAGTGGGATGCTCTGAAGAGGTATCAGAAGAAATGGGAGGTTCCTAAATAGGAACTGCCTGGAAGCTCTTATGGGCTAGGCTGTCCCTGTGGAGTAGGATGAGAAGGGTTAGAACTCAAACCTGATGGAGGAATAGGGATGGGTTCAGAGGACGTGCGAGGTGAAGAAGCCCTTGGATGGGAAAAAACATCTCCACTACCTTGACGGTAAAGTGACCAAGAGAAGTAGAAGTAAACCTCTTGGCTCAGTTAATTCTCCACTCCTTCAGATCTCCTCCCCAAGGAGGGAGTCGGACCCGAGCTGTCTAGCGCTGAGGCTCCAAGGGGAAGTGACTGCTCTGAAGACCTCATAGTCGAAGTCACCCCCCTGGACCTGGCATAGACACCTTGGCTTAGAGACATGTCCTGCTCAGTCGGGATCAACACCAAATGGATCAGGGAAATAGAGTCTAAGAAGAAGGTGGTAACTTCTGACAACACTTCGGCTCTCTACACTCTCAGATCCGATGGCTCCAAAGTTAAAGGTCAGATTGGAGAAGGAGTCACAATTGGGTGAGGTGGTTGAAGGCTCACAGATCTAACAGGAGACAAAGCCTGTAGAACCCCTATCTAGATCTGTGCTCTAAGGAATTTCCTCATCATGCTGTCCACATCTGCTCCACAAAGACTTCAGGAGGACCAGATCGAGGAAGAGGCGGAGGGAGGATAAGAACTTTCTAGGCGTCTCCTGTAAAAAGGCATATCTGAGCCTAGGAGACACTGGCTCCAGAGAAAAATGCGTACTCCGGATCAGAGAAGACTTACAGACTGACTGGTGGATCCAACACTTTTTTTTTTTTTTTAATTCAGTAGATGGCTCTGAGACTGGAGTAGATCTTGGAGACTGAGCAGGAGAATGCATCCTACGCTCCCTGGGCTCCAAAGATTTCTGCTTTCTAGGGAGGTATCAGCACCTGAAGTAGAAGCCGTGGAAGAAGCAACAACAAGCAAAAGGCCCTTCAGGGCCTATTACATCTGTCACCGACAGCTCTCGAGTTAAATTCAGCACAGATTTCAAAAGGCACTTCTAAATGGGAAGGGCCTAAACAATAAATGCACTCCCTGGGGCACAGGTCATGAGAACTAGGTATCTTATGCCCACAGGAAGTGCACTTTTTAAACCTGGTAGGCTTCTCACCCATACCAACAATAAAACAATAACTCAGAAATATCAAATATAAAAGATTTTTTTAATAAAAGCAAACACAGAAAAAGTTTACCAACAATGGCAACAAAGATTACCTTAGAAAGTACGGTAAAGAAAGTCCAATACCAATTATGGTAAACAGAAATACCTTTAAAAGGTAGAGAAAAAAGGATTAGAAAACTATTAGAAAGAGTAAAGAGAGAAAGGGTCATCTAAACAAGTGATATACTAAAAAGAAAGACTGGTAAACTCTGTTTTTTTACTCACAAAACCTATCAAAGGTAACCCAGAGCTCGAGAGAATGCAATACCGTCCAAATTGTTAGAGGGATAAACGAGAACGGAGGTAATTTAGCAGTAAGGGGCATTGTGGGTAAAGGAAAGAACTCAAGAGTCAGTTCCAAGAACCTAAAGAAAATGGCAGTCAGATTAGAGAACCATTCATTGAGGAAAGAATTAAAATGATATCAGATCTAACCAAATGGGATAGGTTAATTTGTGCACAAAAAGGGAAATTGGCTACGCTTAAAATGGCCCACAAAGGCAGCTTGCCTGCTATTCACCTATGAACCTATAAAAGAAGACTGCTTCTGGCAGACAGAAATAAAAACTGTTTAAACAGCGACCCCAGTGACAACCAAAACGAAAATAAAATCACTGTGTTGCAGCCAAAACTCTCCACAACCTTCCAAAGATATCAAACGTTTTAAGACATAAAAATGTTTAAAAAGTATTAATTGAGCGCTTTCATCCCCTCAGAACGGGGACTTCATCATAATACATGCCTTCTATTAAATCTAACATTTATAGCCCAATGTGTTGATAACATTCACAGCCACACAAATGCATTTAAAGGCACAACCACTTCTTTTTAAAAAATACAGCTTAAAAACAATTATAAACATCTAAACCATATTTACTGCACTTAAAATAAACTTTACTAACTTCATGGAAATTTTTAACATAGCCTTTTGTCCCTAGCTCTCTTAACAGGGGTTTTACAGAAATAACTTCATTTAAACCAATACCCTCCCCCTGCCTGCAGCTTGATCTGCCATTTGACTTCCTTTTCTTCCATTAAATTTCTGTAGTCCCCCCCCCCCCCCCCAGGGTTAACTAATACTTTCTCTAAGATTCCAACATGGAACCCCTACAAATTCCCACAAACTAAAGAATGTCTATACAGTGCATCATTATTATTCTTAGTGGATATCTGATACATGTGTTCATATATCCTATTGCGTAATTGCCTTTTGGTTTTGCCAACATAAAATGCTGGACATCCCTTACACAGTGCAAGGTATATGACACCTGAAGTGTGAAAGTTACCCTTAACAAATTCTACTTTTGATTTAAGGTTATTTTCTAAAATAACCATTTTACAATCTACTATGTAGCAACACTGTGAACAGGATCCACACTTTATAGTACCATTACACTTGTTAACTCGCGCGTTCTTCGCATATTCAAAACTTTCTTTTATGTTTACCCCAGTTTTATATACATAGGAGGGTCTCTCTCCTACAACCCTTCTCAAATCTGGGTTCCCCCTGAGAATGGCCCAGTTTTTTTCCAATATGTCCTTCACTTTCCCTACCTTCCCCCAGTATGGCAAAATCACTGCCTTTTCAAAGTTTTTTTGTCCCTGAGGTGATTCTCTAACCATATTAAAATTTCCTAACTTGTTTGAATGTCTTACCCAATTTCCTTTTAACATAGTCCACATTTTCCTGAAACATGCCCTGTGGGTATCCTCTTTCATAGAACATTTCCATAACTTTTTGTAATTCATTCTCAAGGTCACCAAAGAGGTCATTCTAGCAACCCCTAACATTTGGCCTTTCACAATAATGGCCTTTTGGTGGGGAGGGTGACTACTAGCGTATTCAAGGTAAGAGTTGCTGAATGTAGGTTATCTGTATATTTTAGATGTAAAACCACATGGAGTTTTAAAAATCTTAGTGTCAAGGTAACTAACTGACAAGGGGTTACTTGTATGAGTAAATTTTAAGAACCTAGTAGTGGAATTCAAATACTTAAATTTCTCCATTCTATCTATGGAGCTATTCTACAGAATAAAAATGTCATCCAAAAGTTTTACGTATAAGTTGACATTTTGAAAATACTCACATCTAAAGACCAACTCCCAGTCAAGGAGAACCAAGTTTGCAAATATGGGAGCACATGAAGCTCCCATAGCAACACCTTTATTTTGTTTGAAGTATTCTCCTTCAAAATATATATAATTGTAGTCTAAAACTACACCATGAAGTCAACTATTAAATTTACTTTCTCATTAGAGAAACCTGACATTTTATTCAAACAGCAAACGTATCTAAACCTTCTTCCCTAGGGATACAAGTGAATAAATCCACTACATAGATGGTCAAGAAAATCAAATTATTTTCCCAAAGCTCTTCCTTAATTCTACCCAAAAAGTCTCATGAATCTTTTACTAAATGCTCCACTTTGGCCGAAATGTTAAATTACTTAAACCCTTGTGGGTTTTCGGAATCCCAAAACTGGTAGCCACCATGGGGTTCTTGACTTTCAAAAAGCTGTAAATTTCAGGTGTAATACGGCTCATCCAAAAGGTATTCTTCCAAGTAATAATCTATTCTTCGCTAACTAAGTGAAACATGGGTGCATACACTAGTGTCATGTGACATCGAGGATTTTTTGGGAATAATGTAAAGCATCAAAGATTACCATCCCACCCCCTTTATCTGGATGCATAATCCTAATTGTCCTGCTGTTTCTGAGCTGTTCAAGTAATCTCATCTCTTCCCCACTAAGATTTCTATATAAAAAAATTTTTTTTCTTTTACGTTTAAGTCACAGCCTTCTCAAAAACATTTAGGGTGGGGTCCATTGGTGGGTTGTACACACTCATTTTTAATTTCTTTATTCCTAGTAAGATTAACATGTTCATCCTGGTCCCTAAACATGAAAGCTACATTCAATTTTCTCATGTATATTTTTAACTTCAAAATGGTACCTGTATAATCAAAGCCTCTAGTTGGCACATATTTCAAACCCTTCATAAATAACAAAAAATGCTCCTTAGTTAAGGTTATTCCTGAATAATTATAAATGTGGTAACCCCTAAACGTGCTAACCAATCTATTCCTTGAAATTTCATCATCACTATTGGTTGTTATTCCCTTCTCCACTTGGTTCTGTTGAACCACTGGTTTGGTGCCCTTTCCATGTCTCTTCTCTCCCTCACATCCCATTTTTCCTGTGCATGAAAAAAATGTTGATTGTTTCTATAATTATTGTGCTGAAAACTGTTATCACGACCATTAGAGTAATAAAGGGAACTTCTCCTTTCATTCCTGTAAATATACTCTTCTTTGTGAGGGTGGGTGTGGGTATGGGAAACCCTCCCCTCCTCCCCAACAATTTTATGTTCTTTCTGTTTCAAAATATATGCTCTGTTCTCTTTATACTCTTAAATCCCTTTGTAACTTTTTACATTTTTTGTCAAAAATGCTGTTACACTTGTTTTCCACCATTTTAAACTGTTTAAAATACAGATTTTCATATTGTGAAAACAAAAGGTCATTTTTTATGTCATTGTTTAAAGTCTCAACTTCACTAATCAAACGACAGTTTGGAATCATTGCACAAAATAAGAAGTTATGTACCTACCATAACGTTCCATGTTAGTTGTCTTCTCTCGCCTTCTTTCTTGCTTGATGGGTTCGGAGCCGATCCCTCGGCTCCGACTCGGCACTTGCTAAGCTCGAGAGTCACTTTTACCAGCTCGAGGCAGCCCCATATCCCATGATGCAAGGCGGTAAGTACCCAGATCTCGTTTGCTGACAAAGGGCAATAGCACCAAGCATAAAATACTTCCCAAAGGAAGAAAGAAAACTTACAGATGGAAGAAGGACCAGGTCTGAATGGTCTTCAGCATAACAGTTTCTTATACAAGGTCTGTCCAGGCCAGGGGAAGGAGGGAGGGTCGCAAGAAAGAAGGCGAGAGAAGACAACTAACATGGAACGTTATGGTAGGTACATAACTTCTTAATGTTAAGTTGCCAATCTCGCCTTCATTCTTGCTTGATGGGACCGCGTCCCTAGCACCTCTATCCTGGGTGGCTCAATGGAACAAACTCTTGAGGACTGTAGAGCCAAAACTGGCTCTGTCCCTGGAGGCCAAGTCCAATTTGTAATGGGAAACAAAAGTGTAAGGAGTAGCCCAAGTGGCCGCTGCACAAATAGTGTCCAAAGGAAGTCTAGCTTGAAAAGCTGTAGAAGTAGCTAAGCTCCTAGTTGAATGTGCTTTAGGTTTTGAGCACAGCTGTTTTCCCCTGAGTATAAATTTCAGAGATGACCAAGAAAGCCATCTGGACAAGGTCACTTTAGAAACAGGAAGGCCTTTTTATTATCCGCATAGGAAACAAAAAGTTGATCAGATTTTCTAAATTTTTTGTTCTGTCCAAATAATATCTAAGTTGACGGTGGACATCAAGATAATGTAGCTTTTGTTCAGCTCTATCTGAATAGTTAGGAAAAATACAGGAGATCAATGGATTGATTCAGATTGTTCTTTGAAGCGACCTTAGGTAAAAAGGTTGGATTAGTTCTCAAAGATACTCTGTCTTTGTGAAAAACCAAATAGGGGGTCGAACCGAAGAGCATGAAGTTCAGACACCCTCCTGGCAGATGTAATAGCCACTAGGAATAAAGTTTTCAAGAAAGATATTTCAGGAACAAGAAACAGCTGGCTCGAAGGGGAAGAATCAAGGATGTCAGCACTAAATTTAGATCCCACTGAGGAGGAGGATTCCTGATTGGAGGCTTTAGTAGGAAAATTCCTTTCAAGAAGGCCCTGCAGAGCCTATGGGACATAATATTATGATCTGCTATCCCGACATGAAAATTGGAAATAGCAGCCAATTGAACTCTGACTGTGGAAGAAGAGGAGCCTGCATGAAAAATCTCTGCTAAGAAGTCCAGGACTGCCTGAACAGGGGCAGTAAAAGGATCAATATTTTGGGCCTTAGCCCAATAAGAGAAACGTTCCATTTGCTTGTATAAATCCTCCTGGTAGAGGATTTTAGCGGCTACTATGATGTCTCTAACTGGGTTAGAGATCAAAGGAAGCCTGGCTAAGGAAGGAAGTGGAGCAACCATGCTGTGAGGTTGAGAGAAGGGATTGACGGTGCAGCTGACCCGATTGGTGAATCAGAAGATCTGGCACTGGGTCCAGATGCCACGGCTGCACCAAAAGGTGATGATGGAGGAACGGAACCAAACTTGTCGAGGCCAGTAAGGGGCAATGAGAATCAATTTGGCTCTCAAAACGGTAGCTTTCTGGATCACCTGAGGGATCAGAGAAAATGGAGGGAAGGCATAAAGAAGTCCCTGGGGCCAATCCTGGGTCAGAGCGTCTCTGGGGGGATGGCCTGATAGAGGGAAGAGGCTGAAGAAGTCTGGACATTTGCTGTTTTGGGGAGTAGCAAAAAGATCGCAACATGGACGACCCCATTCCAGAAATATCTCTTCCGCTATAGATTGCTTGAGAGACCACTCGTGAGGCATGAGGATAGCTCTGCTCAATCTGTCCGCTATAATGTTGGTTTTCCCAGGGATATGCGTTGCTACCAGAAACCGATGAGAGGAGATCGCCCATTGCCATAGTCTGAGCGCTTCTCGACACAAGGGGTAGGACTTGGTTCCGCCCTGTTTGTTGATATACCAAACTACAGACATGTTGTCTGTGTGGACTGCAATTGTCCCTACGGGAAGAAAGTCGTTGAGGGCTTGCAACGTTAAAAGCACTGCTCTCATCTCCAGGACATTTATGTGCAGATGGTACTCGAACGGTTGCCACGTCCCATGAACCATCCTGCCCTGATAATGACCCCCCCCACCCGATCAGGGAGGCATCCGTGGTGACAGTGGCAATCGGGGATGGGGGTACAAAGTACCTGCCTTGGTGAACCTTAGACGATGTGATCCACCAAGCAAGATGCTCTTTGCATGTCTGTGTCACCAGAATCTGGTGACGCATTGGAAGTTGCTGGTATGACCACTGTGTGAACAGCATCCACTGAAGAAGGCATGTAGAATCGAGCCAGGGGAAGAAGAGTAATGGCCGCAGCCATGAGACCTAATACCTTTAGAACCATTCTGGCCTGTATTTTCTTGCTGGCCAGAATGATCCTGACATGAGTCTGAATGTCTGAAACTCTTTGTTCTGTAAGGGTAGCTGACATCGAACAGTGTTTAAGTTTGCCTATGAAGGTAATAGACTGGCAGGGCGATAAGGATGACTTTTGAAGTTGATTGAGATGCCCAAATGAGAACAAAGGTCTATTGTGTAATCCCTGGCTTGTATAAGCTGATGCCTGGTGGTGGCTGACAGGAGCCAGTCGTCGAGATACGGAAACACCTGGAATCCTTGACGTCTCAGGTGAGCCGTGACCACTGCCATGCATTTGGTGAACACTCTGGGGGCTGTAGTGAGACCAAAGGGCAGGGCGCTGAACTGAAATGACTGGACCCCAGCCGAAGCGGAGAAATCTCCTGGAGCGTCTGTGAATTTTGATGTGATAGCACGCATCCTGAAGATCTATTGAGCACATCCAGTTGTCCTTCTGTAAGAAGGGCAGAATTGACTGAAGAGTGACCATTCGAATCTTGTCTTCCTGACAGACTTGTTGAGTCTGCTGAGATCCAATATTGGTCTCCAGTCTCCCGTCTTTTGGGGACCAAAAGAACCTTGAGTAGATTCCGGCTCTGAATGGTCTATTGTAACTGGCTGAATGGCTCTTTTGCAGTAGTTTTGAGATTTCTGACTCTGCAATCTCCCTTAGACCGGTGGTACATCTGGAAGGGAACTTGAGGGGAAGGACTTTCCTCGAAAGGAATTATGTAACCCTTGGATATGATCGACTGTACCCATCTGTCTTGAGTGAGGGAATGCCAGGCTTCTGGGTACAGTGATAATCTTCCCGACTGCCTCCAAGGAGGGACAGCCGGGCAACACCTCAGGGATGCTGAAAGGGCTTATCAGAGAGAGGCTCCCTGTTTCCTGGTTCTTGGACCCCTCTGCCTCTAGAGCGTCTGTTGTTGTTACCCCTCTGCCTCTAGGGGTAAACTGACCACGTGAATCCGGCGTGACTCCTTGGGATTTACGGAACCACATTTTCCCACCTTTCTGTCCTTTGGGATAAGGTCTAGAAGGGGTGGAAAACGGACTCCAACAGCAGAAAGAGTCTTGCCGTCCTGTTCGCACCTGGTCAAGGTTTCCTTCACCTGAGGGCCAAACAAAGCTGACCCATCAAAGGGAGAATTTGTGAAGGACGCCTTAAAGGGATCCATAAAATCACATAGCCGCATCCAGGCTTGGCGTCTAAGAGCCACACCTGTACCTCTTGGCTCTACTGCTCCATCCGCAGCATAAGATATTAGCCGCATGGAGGAGTTTGCAATGGAATTGAGGGTTTCTAGCTGCGAAGCAATTTTTTCTTGAGCCCCTGCAGCTGTAGGATCCTGAACTACTTCACCCAGCTCCTTAAGGATATCCCTCTGGAGTCTGGTGAAGTGACATAGGTAATTCAGCGAACGCATAGCAAAGGTCGCTGAGGAAAACATCCGCTTACCGTACCTATCCATGGTCCTAGAGTCCTTATTAGGAGGATGGACGGGCACGGAAGGATCTGCAAGTTCCTTTTTGGTGGCCGCAACCACCACCATGGCATCAGCGGGGACACCCTTAGTAAGGAATTGTTTGTCACAGGGCAGTGATAAATTTTGAAGGCCTCCTAGGGACTGGCTCTACAGAGTCAGGAGCTGCCCACGCCTTTCGTGCAATAACCTGCATAAGGGGTCGAAGGCGGAGACACCCAGGAGGTGGAGGGCCGAGATCCAAACGCCTCTAGGTATACTGACTCATCCTCAGAGGGACTGTTGGTGGGCCAGTTTCCCCTCTGTTTCAGGAGTTCTAGGATGTCTGAGAAGGAGACGTCCTCAGAGGGGATCTAGGGATCCCTCTGACTCATCAAAGTCAGTATCCAGTGACAGACTCGGGGAGTCTACATGCTTCCTCTTACAAGTCCTCTTCCTAGGAGGATCTCCAGAAACACCTGGATAAACCTCGGAAGAGGGGCAAATTCCCAATGGGGAAACCTGAGGCGGAGGATCTCTGGGTCCTGTAGCAAGAGAAGTGGCAGAGATGTCAACAGGTACTATAGAGGGAGGAGCTACGGGAACAGACTGCTGACTGATACCAGTGGCCAGTACACTCTTCATCACCTCGAATGCTCCTCCCAGGCAGGTCCGAGAGAACCCGCTCCAAGAGCTAGGAACTCCAGGGACCACCGAAGGGAAGCCTCGAGGCAGATGTCGGAGCCGAGCTCACCAAGGCCGAGGCTCCAAGGGGAAGAGCGGGCTCGGACAAGGGTCCGATGCCACTCACCCCTCGGAGGAGACCATGGAAGCCCGACCACGAATCCCTCTAAGGAAGGTCTCAAGAGGAGATAAGAGTAGAGGCTGAAGGAACAGAAGGGGTATTCGTCCTCCAGCCGTAGCAGTAACCATTCCGAAGACTCCAACTCCAAGCTCTGTGGTAGAGTTGAAGGAGGAACTGTAACGGGGTGTGGACCAACAGTCGCCTGTTGAGACTGACTATGTAACATTTGGGCCAGTACCTGTGACTTAAGTAATCTACTGACCACTCTCTCTAGGTCATGATCTGACAATCTGGATGACCTTGAAGATCGGCTCCGATGGCTCCGTTCCGATAGAAGAGGTGAAGCCGAGCCGAAAGTATCGGCCCCAAGGAAGGAGACCTCGACCTCTTCCTGGAGTGAGCCATCGGAGCCGATACCATAGATCCTGTCGGAGCCGACCTCGGAGCCGACAGGAAGCTCGATGTATCGGCTCCAGCCCGAGCCGATACAGCCACCAAAGTAACGGTGTCGGAGCCGATCGGAGCCGACACCGATGCCTGTGCCACATGGGTGTCGGAACCGATCGGAGCCGACACCGAAGTGGTCGATACAGATTCGGCACCGATAGCCATCGGTGCCGAAGGCTTTGTTAAGCCAGAATCGGCTCCAGCCGAGCGATCTAGACTCGAGAGTCGAGCCGAGGCCGCAGGCTTGGAAACAGAAGCCTGGGCCTTGGAAGATTTAACCGATTTAGACGGAGCCGACTTAGCCGGAGAGCCCTCCGGCTTAAGAAGGCCCCTAAGAATCAGTTTATTACGTCTTTCCTGCAGGACTCTCTGGCTGAAGGAATGACAAATAGCACAGGAGTCCTGCAGGTGAAGAGGCCCCAGGCAATACAGGCAAGAAGTGTGACCGTCTGTCAGAGACATCTTCTGACAGCACGAGTCACACTTCTTAAAACCTGAGACCCTCTCCTTTGACATGGTGCTTAAACACACACACACACCAGTCAAAAAACTTAATTTAAAGAAAATACCAAAAGGTATCCCTAAAAATAAACACACACACACCCTAACAGGGAGGGGATGGGATGGGTAAAGTTTGACTAAAAAATATTAAGGGAGACAGGGATTTTCTGTCAGGAAAACTAAATAATTAACTTATAACTAATAATAATAAGTTTTTAACAAAAGGGGCTTGAATATTAGTAAATTGAATCACTTACCAGGAGCTGGTAAAGGAGGACCTCATAAGCGGCAAACGAGATCTGGGTACTTACCGCCTTGCATCATGGGATATGGGGCTGCCTCGAGCTGGTAAAAGTGACTCTCGAGCTTAGCAAGTGCCGAGTCGGAGCCGAGGGATCGGCTCCGAACCCATCAAGCAAGAATGAAGGCGAGATTGACAACTTAACATCAATCTTTTCCACAAGCTCTAATCCATGCTTATTAAACATTTCAGAGAATTCAATGATCAGTTTTTCATCATATTCTATCCCAAAAGGAAATTTATAAACCCTTAGGCCTTTTGGCACAATTTTCTTCTGTAAACAAGAAGTTATGTACTCACCATAACGTTCGATGTATGTAGTCCATCTCGCCTTACATTCTTACCCGTGGGTTTGCATCCGAACCTCGGCTCCGTCTAGGCCACACTCTAGCGCAAAGTCTTCAATTGGCTCGTGGCTAAGAGATATCCCATCATGCAACAGGTCTATTCCCCAGATCTTTTTTGCTGCAAGCTCACACACATACACACTGAGAAGAACAACTCCAACAGAAAGGACTACTGACACCTAGAGACAATACCTCCAGGTCCTCCAGGAGGGGGAAGGAGGGAGGGTTAGTAAGAATGTAAAGCGAGATGGACTACAAACATCGAACATTATGGTGAGTACATAACTTCTTGATGTTATGCAGTCCAATCTCGCCTTCATTCTTACCCATGGGACAGTGTCCCTAGCACCTTCATCTTGGGTGGCTCCGTGAAAAATACTCGAGCACTATGGAACCAAAGGAAGATCTGCCTCTAGAGACCAGATCTAATTTGTAGTGACTAATAAAGGTATGAGGCGAAGCCCATGCTGCTGTAGCACAAATATCATCCACAGACATCCTAGCTTGAAAAGCAGTTGAGGTAGCCACAGATCGTGTAGAATGAGCCTTCACTTTAAAGGGTAATTCTTTGCCACTGGAAGCATAAATAAATGAGATGCAATCGGAGATCCAGCGAGACAAGTTTACTTTAGAAACAGGAACCCCAAGTCTAGTGTCTGAAAACAAGACAAACATTTGATCTGATTTCCTGAAATATTTCGTTCTATGTAAATAGAAACTCAACTGTCTGTGAACATCCAGCTGATGAAACTTAAATTCTGCCTTGTTGGAGAATTCATGAAAAAACACAGGCAACTCAATGGATTGGTTGATACTGACAACAGAGGCAACCTTTGGAACAAAAGAAGGGTTGGTTCTTAAGGAGACCCTATCCTTGTGAAACACCAAATAAGGTGGTCTAATCGATAATGAGTTTAGAGACCCGCCTAGCTGAAGTTATGGCTACCAAGAATACTGTCTTCCATGACAAGAATTTAATGTCACACAGCTGCGGGCTCAAAGGGAGTTGAGATGAGCTTCTGTAGTACAAAATTGAGGTCCCATGGCATCACTGCATCAAAGACTGGAGGTCGGAGTAACAATGTCCCTCTCATAAAAGCCCTACAAAGCCTATGACCCATAAGGTTGCGCTCATTAGCAACGTGAAAGGTAGAAATTGCTGCCAACTGCACTTCAATGGTTGTCGCAGCTGAACCTTGACTAAACAGTTGAGAAATTCCAATATTGCAGAAATAGGCGCTGTAAGGATCAATATGTCTCTCACGGGCCAAAATAGAAAATCTCTTCCACTTACTGGCATAAATCTTCCTGGTAGAAGGCTTGTGGGAAGATGATAGAATATGGACCACTTCCGGGGAAAAATCATGAAGCCTGACTAAGGACGGAACTGGAGCAGCCAAGCTGTCAACCTGAGGGTCTGGATGGAGGGATGGAACTGTCCTGACATACGAGTCAGCAGATCTTAAACTTGGTCCAAAATCCAGGGCTTGTCCATTAGATAGGATTGAAGGAAGAGAAACCAAATCTGACGAGGCCAGTGTGGGGCAATGAGGATCATTTTGCTCCCCACAGACTGTGTTTTCTGAATGACCTTTGATATCAGAGGTAACCGTGGAAAGGCGTAGAGAAGACCGGAGGGCCAAGCGTGAGCCAGAGCGTCCCTGGGTGTCTCCCCCTCCGGGGGGATAAGGGTGAAGTAGCTGCTGCATTTGGCATTGAGGCGGATGGCAAATAGATCGCAGCAAGGCTGACCCATCTGTGGAATATCTCTTCCGCAACATAATTGTTCAGGGACCACTCGTGAGGCATTAGGATAGCTCTGCTCAGCCTGTTGGCAATCATGTTGGACTTCCCCGGTATATGCGTTGCAACTAGAAAGTGTTGGAAGACAACGCCCACTGCCAAACTCAAAGTGCCTCTCTGTAAAGGGGGTATGATATGGTTCCTCCCCATTTGTTTAGGTACCACACCACTGACATGTTGTCTGAGTGGATTTCAATTGCCCCTACAGGGAGAGAGCTCTGAAGTGCTTGCAACGCTAATAGCACTGATCTCATCTCCAAGACACTGATATGCAAATGGGTCTTGTGATCCTGCCACGTGCCTTGGACAGTCCTGCCAAGATAATGCCCCCCCACCCAATCTGGGAGGCATCCATGGTCACCATGGCAACTGGAGAAGATGGGACAAAGGGCTTGCCCACATTGAGATTGCTGGCCTGAAGCCACCAGCGTAGATCCCGCTTGCACATGTCCGGGCTTTTTAAAAAAATTGTCTACATCCACTTTATCAGTCCCATCCACATTAAATTGTCGTGTAACTGCAGTATTAAAGCCAAAACCCCTTTCCCCCTCATTGTGTAAAACAGTACCCGTGGTTTTTGGCCTTGCACCAGTTCCATGCATTGTGGAAACGCTGGAAAAACCATTTCCACCACTCTCCTTTGTCCCAGCACCATTTCTCAGTTCATTCATGCTTTTTTCTCCAGTTGTAGAGTTTAAAATCAAACAGGATGCCAAATCTTGCCTCTCCTCAGCTTCCAGACCATTCCGCCAAGTCTCCTTGTTTTCCCCAAAGGAAATCCTGCCTCCTGGTGACTGATTTCGCTTCCTCTTTCCTGAGGACCCATCAATGGAGCCTTGGGATTGGCTGAACATGTCAATGAGGTGGGTCAGCTCACCTTTTACAATTGCCAGCTCTGAATAAACTCTATTCAGCTCATCTCTATGAAATGGCGAAAATAATGCTGGAATTTCAGCTAGAGTCTCCATGTTGCAAGGTCGCTCTGTTAAAAAAGTACAGTTTTGTACCTACCATAAATGTAGATGTTCGAAGATCCACATTGCTGCAGTCCTAACACTTGGGTAGTCCGCTGTCCCAGTCGGCCCGAATACCAAAGTATAAGGCTGATGTCGGTCAAGGCGCATTAGTCTGACGTCAGGACGTCAGGGTACAAATGCGCATGACCGACGTCATATCCTCAGTCTTTTCTTGCCCCAGATGTCAGAAGACCCTAACAAGATAAGGCCAAAACCAAAAAACACCAAACACACCTGTACCAAATATATGTACAATATATACAAATTTACAAAAGTACAACCCCACCCACACAACCACCCCTAAACACAGAGGGAAGGAGGGAGGGTAAATTGGACTGCAGCAATGTGGATCTTCGAACATCTACATTTATGGTAGGTACAAAACTGTACTATGTTCTTCATCCCACATTGCTGCAGTCCTAACACTTGGGTAGAATCCCAAAGCAGAGGTAAGGGAGGCTGGCAAATCATAAAGCAGCAGGAGCTGTCAACATGCCCTGCAAAATAGCCGTGGCAAAACCAGCCCTAGATTTAGAGTAGAGAGGAAGGTGGTAATGCTTAGAGAAAGTATGCACTGAACTCCAAGTAGCTGCCTCCAAAATATCCTTAGTTGCCACCCCCCTTAGAAATGCTGTTGAAGTGGCAGTAGCCCTAGTGGAATGAGGCCTAATCCCAAGCAGGAATCTCCTTGCCATGATGGGAATAACAAAATGCAATGCAAAACCCAATCCACTTAGAAATAGTTTGTTTTGACACAGGCTTGCCCTGAGAACTCAAAGCAAAAGAAACAAACAACTGCTGAGACTGCCTAAAATCCTTAGTCCTGCTTAAATAATAGCGCAACTGCCTGTGTACATCTAAAGTGTGCAAAATCTTTTCCCCCCTATTTTGGGGATCTGCATAAAAAGTAGGCAAATGAATAGTTTGGTTTAAAGCCACACTAGACACCACCTTAGGCATAAAGGAAGGATTAGTACGTAAAGATACCCTATCCTTATGGAAAATCAAAAAGGCTCAACCGCCATAAGGGCCTGCAATTCAGAAACCCTTCTTGCAGAAGTAATGGCCAACAAAAAAGCAGTCTTCCATGACAAATATTTCAATTCAGCAGTAGCCGAGGCTCAAAAGGTTGTAGAGTAAGTTTCTCCAACACAAAATTGAGATCCCAAGCAGGAGTAGGAGCTCTACGTGGGGGTCTTATATTCTTTGCCCCTCTAAGAAATTGCTTGAACAAAGGATGAGAAAACAATGGTGGGTCACAATCATAGTGAGCTGAAATTGCTGCAGCATGAATCTTAATGGAAGAGAAAGACAAACCTTTGTCCAATAACTCAGTAAGATATTGAAGAGCCACACTCAAATTAGGCTCAGAAACCTCCAAATCCTTTGCTGCACTCCAAAATAAAAATCTCTTCCATTTTTCTGGGTACACTTTCCTTGTACTAGGTCTTCTGGCTTCCATAATCACATTCAAAACTTGTTGAGGAAGTTGAGACCTGCTGTGGTTCAAAACAGAATATGCCAGGCTGTTAGATGAAGAGATTGAAGCTTGACATTGAGTAGATGACCTTCCCTCTGAGACAATAGGTGTGGAATCAAAGGTAAAGGCCATGGAGGCTTCCTTACCAGACCCCTCAGTAATGGGTACCAGTGTTGCCGAGGCCAATCTGGAGCTATTAAAATCATCCTTGGCTTGTCTTGTCTGACCTTTAGGAGTACCTTTGGGAGGAGAGGCAGAGGTGGAAAGGCATACACATGAAGATTTTTCCAACTGAAAGAAAGAGCATCCACTTTCCAAGCTGTGTGATGAAACCCCTTTGTGCAAAACTTTGGCAGCTGGTGGTTTAGTGGAGAAGCGAACAGATCTATGTCTGGAGTTCCCCATGACACTGTCAATTTCGAAATACATGAAGATCCAGTTTCCACTCGTGGGGATCCATGATTTGCCTGCTTAACACATCTGCTAAGGAGTTCTGTGCTCCGGCAGAAACCTTGCCTGAAGATTTAGTTGCAAGCTGAGCGCAGTCTCCCACAAAATCATTGCTTGCCTGCATAGAGGATAAGAATGTGTTCCCCTTGTTTGTTGATGTACCACATGACAGTTGTGTTGTCTGTTAGAATCAACACCTGCCCTGGAAGAAGTAACTCCTTGAAAGCCATTAATGCAAACTGGACTGCTAACATCTCCTTCATGTTGATATGTAGATGCTGTAGTCTGGCAGGCCACTTGTCTTGTATCCACTTTCCATTCAGATGAGCTCCCCAAGCTATGTCTGAGGCATCTGTCGTTAGAATCTGACTCGCCTCTGGCCGGGTCACAGAGAGTCCCTTGTTTAGGTGACATTCCTGAGCCCACCACAAAAATTCCTTTTGAATGCAAGGTATTATTTGAATGACAGTGTCCAAATCCTGGCAGTGCTGTGTCCATACATTTTGAGATACCATTGCAGCTTCCTCATATGCAGTTTGGCATTGGGAAGCACCAGAATACAAGATGCCATGAACCCTAAGGCTTGAAGGACTGTCCTTGCAGTCAGCCCGGACTGAAGAGATAGTTGATGGAAGTAAAGGCAAAGATTCTTTTGTTTGTCCGGGGTTAAAAAGGCCATCTGGGTTGCTGTATTCAGTCTCACACCCAGAAAGCACATGTCTTGAGAGGGTACTAGACTGGACTTTATTTCGTTCACAGAATACCCCAGGCATCTTAGCACTGCTATCACATATTCCAAATGCTGAAAAAGGTCTTCCTTTTCTTGAGCCAGAATCAGGCAGTCGTCCAAGTAAGGATAGATTTGTATTCCTTTTAGCCTGAAGTAAGCTATCACTGGAGCCAGAACTTTTGTGAATACTCTGGGTGCAGTAGATAAGCCAAAGGGCAATGCAGAGAACTGATAATGGGAATTCCCAGCTCGAAAACGCAGATACTTCCTGCAACTTAGCCTGATAGGCACATGAAGGTAAGCCTCCTTGAGATCTAAAGTTACCATCCAGTGATCTTTGCCCAGCAGAGGTAAAAGCTGTTGTAACGTCAACATTTTGAACTTGGGAATGTCCAGATAAGTGTTGAGGATAGATAAATCCAAAATTGGTCTCCACGTGTTCCCCTTTTTTGGTACTAGGAACAGGCGAGAATAAAATCCTAGGCCCCTTTCTGGCACAGGAACTGGCTGAATGGCCCCTATTTGAAGTAACAGAGAAATTTGCTTGTGGGCCTCTTCTTTGTAGAGGAGGAATGTCTGGCATGCCTTTGAAAGGAGGCAAGGTATGGAAATAAAACCTGTAACCGTGGTGAATGATATCCAATACCCATCTGTCTTGGGTAATTAAACTCCAATTTTCTTTGAAAAGTGCCAGCCTTCCCCCCAAAGGTGCTGCCAGACGAGAAGGCTCTGGCAGCTGAAAAGGCAGGTCATTGGGTCTGCTTACGAAAGGACTGTCCCCTGCCCTCACCAGAAGACTGAGCAGGTGAACTCCCTGTTCTAGGCCTAAAAGAACCTTGAGCTCTGCCCCTACCACGTCTAGACCTACCCCTAGACTGGGAATCATAAGAAGGATATGTCCACCCCTTAGTAGGCCAATTTCTACTAAACTTCGGAGGCTGAACCTGCAAAAAATCTTTAACAGTCTGCATAGACTTAGCCTTGTCCTCCATTTTCTTTAAAACTGCTTCCACAGGCGAACCAAACAACACATCAGACTGTAACGGAGCATCCAAAATCCTTGTCTTAACATGCTCAGCTAAATTCTGATCCCTCAGCCAGGCGTGCCTGCGAAGAACAGAACCAGTGGCAGCCACCCTCGAAGAGGCCTGTACAGCATCAAAACCACATTGCAAGGAATGCTTACCCACCTGTTCAGAAACATGCACTAAATCCTGCAACTCTTTACACTCAAAACCTTCCCCCAGAGCATCCACCTTAGACTTCAATTGAGAAAGGAGATAATTTTGGTATTTTAACATGTGAAACTGACAATTCAAAGCCCTCATGGCTAAAGTGGAAGAAGTATAAACCTTCTTTCCCCATCTATCCAAAGCCCTTGCCTCTTTATCAGGAGGAACAGGATTTTTAACAACAGAAGCCTTAACACTTTTAGGCCCCTGAGAAACAGTTTCCGGGTCTGCCCTAGGACTCTTAAAAAGATACTTATGAGCTTCAGGCACCCTATAATACCTATCTGGTTTAACTGGGGCAGGAGGCAAAGAATCAGGGTTCAGGGAAGCCTCTGCAAAAACATCTTCCACCACATCCAGAACAGGAGGTATAGCTAAAGGCCTATGCTGGAGAAGAAACAAAAATTCCCTAAGCCTCTTCCTGGAATCAGAGAAATCTTGACCTTCCCATTTAAAATGCTCCCTCATGGAATGAAGAGTTTCTGAAAAAGAAAAATCCTCAGGAGGAGAAGCCGAAGGAGTAGAATCATCTACATCAGAATCAGAATAAGGAGAATATTCCTGTAAGTCTTCAGCCGAGGACTCAGAAGCCTCCGAACACTGCTCAAAACTCTCAAGCTCAGGTTCCACCCTAGGCCTCTTATCAGGTGGGGGCATAGAACCTCTAATCATAGTAATCAAATCTTCTGCCATTTTAAGCATATGTTTCTTAGGCAGAGACCCTGAAGAACTAGGAGAGACACCCACTGAAGTTAAACCTGGCCTGCCTCTCGAAGAAGCCTTGGAAACAGAAGGGGAGGGCCTAACCACCTTAGGAAGGGAGGGAGAACAGCTACCTGAGAAGCCCCTTCAGCCTGGCCTACCTCCTGAGAGGACACATCTTGTAACAGTAAAGTCTCTCCCTGAGACTCCAAAGAAACTTCTGGCAGAACCTCCGGCTCCACCGAGCCTTCTAAAGAACCGACGTCTGGGACAGACGGTTCTTCCAACCTAGGCTTTGCTGCTTTGTCCTTGCGCTTCTTAGACGAAGCGGGCGTCGGAGCATCCGACGGCATTTTATAATTACAACGCTTCCCAAAAACTAACCTGGCACAGTCTAATCTTCTCTTTATAGTGCGTTTGTTAAATCTAGCACAAGAGCGACATCCAACAACGTCGTGCTCAGGCCCTAAGCAAGGTATACACAAGGTATGGTAATCTCTATGAGGTATCTGTTTCCCACAAGAAATACAGTTATTCACTTTTTCTGACATCCGGTTAAATACTGAGGCAAGAAAAAAACCAAAATATTCCCAACGGGTACTTAGCCAACTTTGATTCGGTCTGAAACTCCGACTTCAGAAAATTTCAGAACGCCAACCTGCACTCGCAATACTGCTTCTGCATCGGACCATGCGGCAAAAAAGACTGAGGATATGACGTCGGTCATGCGCATTTGTACCCTGACGTCCTGACGTCAGACTAATGCGCCTTGACCGACGTCAGCCTTATACTTTGGTATTCGGGCCGACTGGGACAGCGGACTACCCAAGTGTTAGGACTGCAGCAATGTGGGATGAAGAACATCACCAAAACTGTTTAAACAACGACCCCAGTGACAACCAAAACAAAAATAAAATAAGAAAATCACTGTGTTGCAGCCCAAATTCTCCACAACCTTCCAAAGGTATCAAACGTTTTATCAAGACATAAAAATGTTTAAAAAGTATTCATCGAGTGCTTTTATCCCCTCAGAACGGGGACTTCATCAGAATACATGCCTTCTATTAAATCCAACATTTATAGCCCAATGTGTTGGTGACATCACAGCCACACAAATGCATTTAAAGGCACAACCACTTTTTAAAAAAAATACAGCTTAAAAAACAATTATAAACATCTAAACTGTATTTACTGCACTTGAAATAAACTTTACTAACTTCGAGGAATTTTTTTTAACATAGCCTTTTGTCCCTAGCTCTCTTAACAGGGGTTTTACAGAAATAACTTCATTTAAAACAATACCCTCCCCTACCTGCAGCTTGATCTGCCATTTGACTTATTTTTCTTCCATTAAATTTCTGTAGTTCCATTAAATTTCTGTAGTCCCCCCTCTAGGGTTAACTAATACTTACTCTAAGATTCCAAAGTGGAACCCCTGAAAATTCCCACAAACTAAAGAATGCCTACACAGTGCATTATTATTATTCTTAGTGTATATCTGATATGTGTGTTCATATATCCTATTGCGTAATTGCCTTTCGGTTTTGCCAACATAATATGCTGGATACCAGGGTATCAGAACTTATCAGAGATTTGGTATGCATGGCTAGCCATAAAAAGGCCCCTTGTGGTCATTAACCTGGTAAACACCTATGAACATTTCAGTTATACAATCTCTGTAATGCACCTACTCCTCCTGAAACACACAACGTCAACTGTGCAGCTGTGCAGCAAAAATAAAAG
The DNA here is from genome assembly GCF_019279795.1 of Protopterus annectens. Classification (NCBI taxonomy): domain Eukaryota; kingdom Metazoa; phylum Chordata; order Ceratodontiformes; family Protopteridae; genus Protopterus; species Protopterus annectens. Next base: position 1,677,291,557 of record NC_056729.1, read on the forward strand.
TGTCAGTTTTGGTACAGCAGATAGCTTCTCTGGACTAATGGGTGGACAGCATACATTTGGCCACTAGATGGAGGCATGGCACTTCTAATACCAACAAGAACAGCAGTTTGAAAATTGTCATTTAACTTCCCCAGAATAATGATATATAGTTGTTTTAAAGACATCTACTCTCTAATGAAAATGGAATTCACCTTTAAATAAGCTCAGTGGCAAAGTCCCCCTAATCTTCCAACATGTTAAAAAAAAAAAAGACTACTTGCTCATAAATTGTACAGCACAAAGTAATTGTGGCTAAAGAAATATTTGTAAATCCTGATTGCCCAGTGTCCACCGTTTTAAACTCTGCCATTTGTACTAAGGACGAGGGGAAAAAAAAAGACAGCCAAGTCATTTTAGTGTAACAAAATGTTAAACAAAACCACTGTGGTGTTGCTAGACCTGGTAGTTCAAACATCCCTTGCACTGCAATGGTGAAACATGACTGCTCAAACGGCAGACTAGAGTCACTTAACTAGACATTGCTCCCAAGTTGCCACCGAAAACGGACTGCAAGTTCAGTGGGTCTACCTGGTTAAAGAGGCATTATTAATGAGTAACCAATATGACTTTCACACTCCCTGGTTTAATTCCATAGCATTCCTTTTCTAGTCTGCTCTTGTGCTTGCTGTCACTCAACCAATTAAGCTCTGAAATAGAAAAGGTTTCACTGGCAGAGAGTGACTCTCCATGAAGCTCTTGTTACAGTCAGAAAAACTGGAAGCAGAGTCCTCCCTTCTGCTTGCTGGCTTACTCTTTGCCAGCTAACCATTATTTCTCATTTCCACCTTAGCCTTTTCTGCATCCAAAAATGTACTTGGTCATCCAGGAAAAATATTTTCTAACAGCTGGATACAGCAACTTGAATTTCACAACTGCCTCTTGACATAAATCTGCTTGTCTTATGATGGGTGTACAGTGAAATAATCATTTTCTTGAAACACTCTGCTCACCCAATGTTCACTATTTCCCTTCTGCTACAGTTTTATCAGAAGAAGCTCTTTGAACTTGTACAATTGTTTTTTAATGACAGAACTCTTCTGTTTTCTCATGGCCCAGTTTGGAGCACACACACTATATGCACTCTCAATTAACAATGCTTGCTGTGAACACCAGATCAGTTGCTTATTAGTAGCACAACATACTTGCTTTAGATGCAGAGGGCTGTGGGTTCTAGCCCCAGCAGGACTGCTGATCGTGTGTTGTACTTTAAGGGAGGGTGGAAGTGCTGCAGTCCTGAGTTTGTCCTCCTTTGGATGAGGTGCCTAGTAATTACGTTTTTATCTTTGGCAACTCTGGGAAATGTTGTGAAATGACGGCTTTCAATACCCTTGTTAGGGTTGGGTTTTGGCATAAAGGTTAGGTGTTCATCTCACAATCAAGTAGTACGGAGTTTGATTCTCCCCAAGTGAAAGTTGTCTATGCTTAAAATAATCCACAACAGCAGCTAGCCTAATATTTAAGTATGAACTTTAGGGGGTTGGCATAGTGGTTAATGTGTTTACCTTGCAAACACAAAGTACAGGGTTTGGACTCTCATCTTGAGATTGGCATAATGGTGTAGGTGCTTACCTCACAGACAAGCGGTACAGGTTTGATTCTCACTAGGGGAAGTGGCTAGGCTTAAAATGGTCCACAAGAGCAGTTAGTCTAGTATTTACTTACCTATGAACCTTACCCTTACATACCTATTTTTATTTTCATAAAATGTATGCAGTCTATTTCACTAGCATCAGGCTCTGCCCAAATGCTCAGTCTATTTTTTGAAACAGCTCTTCGAGAAGCCTCATGGTCAGTCAGACTATTTTAACCTCTGATTTTTACAGTTTTATAGTTTTATCAGTTCATCTGAATAACCAGTTAAAGCTTCTATTTTTTTATTCCTTTTGTCATCTGACTTTAAAGCGAGTGAAACACTAAAGGAATTATAAACACTTCTGGATGCTTATGATTTACTGTTGTCTCCAAATCACCAGAAGACATCTCCCATACCAAAATTGAAACCTACTACCTTTTGCTGAACAGCTGGAAGTTTCTTCCCAGCCAAATTCTTTTCTTCTTTTCTGGTTCATTTTCTGTCAGGTTCTTCAAATTTCTACGGAAATCCAGGCAATGTAATTACTATTCATTAACAGAGATAATATCCCATGGAAGTACTGGATCTCTGACTGGTGGTAGGAGGAGAAAGTTCCTTTCCAAAAGGCTTTATAAACTTTGATAAGCTAAGGTAGTGTCATTCTGACCTGTGTGAAAACTTAAGATTGCAGCCATTTGCACCTTGATAGTGGAAAAACTGGAAACACTGTGGAAGAGCTCAGACAAACTCAAGTACGAAAGGAAGAGGAGCAGAAAAGGGATAACTTCTTTTTGACATAGCAAATGGAAGAGATTTTCTAGCTGGGCTATGACAAACTTTTTTTTGTGGATTGCTTTTGGGAGGCTGAGATAATATAAACAACCGATGCTGGAAGCCTGGTATCTCTAACGTCAGAAATGGTGGAACCAAGCAGTCAGTTTCATGGATTTCTGGTCCGGAGATGGCCAGGTGGGTCAATGGATTTGGATCCGGATCCAACATCCATGGGGGCTGTACTAGAAGAGAACACAAAAAAGGGACCAATGTTTGCAGAGGCCAGAAGAAAGCAATGAGGATCACCTTAGTCTTGCACTTTCTTGATTTTTGAATGGATTCATTTATCAAGGGTAACAGAGGAAATGCACAAAGGAGACCTGGGGCCCAACTGTGGACCAGAGCATCCCTCAGTGACTATCCCTGTGGAGGGATCACGGCAAAGTAACTGCTGCACTTGTTCAGATAAGAGGTAAACAAGTTGCAGCAAGGTTGGCCTCAAGATCAAAGCTGTAACCGCTGGAATGAGGGACCACTCATGAGACATTAAGACAGTTCTGCTCAATTTATCTGGTAGTACACTGAACATCCCTCATAAGCACACTGCTGTCAGAAAATGGTGTGAAGACAGTGCCCAGTGCCACACACTCATGGTCTCTAAACAAAGAGAAACAAACTGGCTCCTCCCAATTTGCTGATGTACTACATCACTGTCATGCTGTCTGGCTGTATAGAAATCTCTTCATTGAGAAGGACATCCTAAAATGCCTACAATTCCAGAACTGTCCTAATCTCCAAGACACTAATGTGAAGATTGTCCATTTATTGTGGTCTGCTAGAGAGTTTAGAGAACCTGGTAGGAATTGTGCTACCAGGTGGAGTTGCATGGTAGAGGCTGTGTGCCAAAGGGTCATGGCCAGCCTGCATAGAGGATAGGAGGGAGTCCCTCCCTGCTTGTTGATATACCACATCACAGTAGTGTTGTCTGTTTTGATCAGGAGAGCCCCTGGGGAGAAAAGGGTCTGGAAAGCTGTCAATGCGTGCTGACATCTCTTTTTGGTTGATGTACAGATGGATTTGCTGTGGGCTCCATTGGCCCTGTATGCACCTGCACTCCAGGCATACTCTGATGCATCTGTGGTGAGGGTCTGGGTGGCAGGAGGTGGTGAGAAAGGTAGTCCCTTGCTATGGAAGCATGCTGCTGCCCACCAAAGAAAATATTTTCTGAGGCAAGGTATCATGGGTATAAGAGTTTCCAGGTCTTGTGAGTGTTGAAACCAAAGGCTTTTTAGGTACCACTGAAGTTTCCTCATACGCAGTCTGGCATATGGAATGAGTAGAATGCAAGATGCCATGAACTCCAGAGCTTGCAGATAACTGGGTCTGGTGGCTAGTTGAGAGAAGTAGGCTGTTAGGTGAGTTTGCTTCTCTGGAGTAAGGAAAGCCCTCTGGGATGCTGTGTCCAGGCTTGCTCCCAGGAATATAATCCTTTGGGTGGATACTTGTTTGGATTTCTTTTCGTTGCTTGTGTTACCCTAGGGAGGTTCAGTACGGACTTTACAAAGGCCAGGTGCATGAGCAGCTTTTCTTGACAGTACCAGAATTAGGCAGTCGTCTAAGTATGGGTAAATTTGGATATTCCTTTGTCTGCAAAAGGCAATGGCCGGAGCCAGACATTTTGTAAAAACTCTGGGAGCAATAGAGAAGCCAAAGGGAAGTGCAGAGAACTGGAAGTGCAGAGAGCCTGCCCTGAAACGGAGATATTTCCTGCATGATTCCCTGATAGGAATGTGGAGGTAGGCCTCTTTTAGGTCTAGGATGGCTAGTCAAGCATCCTTTGACAGCATGGGTAGCAGTTGCTGGAGGGTGAGCATTTTGAATTTTGATATCACCATGAAGATGCTTAGAATGGATAGATCGAGGATGGGGCGCCAGGTGCCTTTTCTGGGTACCAGAAAAAGTCTGGAGTAGAAACCTTGGCCTTTCTGTTCTGCAGGAACGTGCTCTATTGCCCTCATGGAGAGAAGGGAAAGGACTTGCTTCTGCGCCTCTGCCCACTGGTTTGGGGGTAGATCTGGGAACCCTTTTGGAGTTGGAAGAGTGTGGAAAGAAAATCTGTATCCCTGGGACACTATGTTGAGGACCCAGCAGTCTTGGTAATGGTGGCCAAGTGCTTGCGTGAAAGGAGTGCTTTCCTCCTAGGGATAAGTGAAGTGGGTAAAGAAAGGGGGTGGGAGAGGGGAGTCATTGTGAGTTTTTACCATGTGGGGGTGGCTTAGAACGCCCCGTTTTTGAAGTGGAGGAATTCCACTGTTTTGATCTCTGTATTCCCTGGGTCTGCTGTCTTGGGGGGTCTGCTTCCATGGGGAATGGGCTAAACTGACCTGGTGGGAGCAGGAAAGGACCAGTGTTTGGAGGGGCAATGCCTGATGAACTTGGGTGGCTGGACCTGTAAGAAATTCTTAACTGTCTGCATAGATTTAGCTTTTTCTTCCATCTTTTTTAAGGCCTCCTCTGCCTTAGTGCCAAATAAGTTGTCTTTGTGCAAGGGTGCATCCAACAATTTTGACTTAACATGGTCTGGCAAGGGCTGTTCCTTAAGCCATGCATGCCTTCTAAGGACAGAACCAGTGACTGCTGCCCTGCAAGAAGCTTCTAGGGCATCAAAAAGTACAGTTGTGTTCACTTACCATAAATGTAGATGTTAGAGTGTATTCACTGTTGCAGTCACACTTGGATTATCTGCTGGTAGCCCTCAGTCGGCCCGAATACCAGATACTTAGTATTTCTGCGTCGGATGCTGTCGCTCCAGGACTGACTGTCAGGTATAAAAACAGGCAGCAGACGCCATTACATAAGTTTTTCTTGCCCCAAATGTCAGGAGCCCCCAAATAGGGAGCTAGGTTATGGTGGGGAAAACACCACCAGTAAAAAGTAAATACCAACACCAATACCCCCCAGAAGGGATTAGTAATACCCTTAGATAGGAGAAAGAGAAAACCAGGGGGCTGGAGGGATGGAAACCAGGACTGCAACAGTGAATACACTCAAACATCTACATTTATGGTAAGTGTACACAACTGTACTATGTTCTTCATGTTTCACTGTTGCAGTCATCACACTTGGATTCCCAAAGCTGAAGAAGGGTGGAGGCAGTCAAGAAGAGTTAGGGCTGGCTAGTATGCCTTGCAGGACTGCTGTAGTAAATCCTGCCCTGGATTTGGAAAAGATAGGCAGGTGGTAATGCTTGGTGAAGGTGTGTACAGAACTCAGGTAGCAGCCTCCAGGATGTCCCTGGTAGTGACTCCCCTGAGAAATGCTGTAGTGGTAGATGCTGCCCTAGTGGAATGTGTTCTGACCCCCCTGAGGGGGTGGTTTCCCAAGGTGTTTGTAGCAGAAATGGAAGCAGTGTGTTATCCATTTGGAAACGGTTTGCTTTGAAATGGCCTTGCCCTCTGCCCCTGTTGCAAAGCTGACTAGTAACTGGTCAGATTTTCTGAAGGGCTTAGTCCTGTCAAGGTAGAATCTGAGCTGTCTGTACACGTCCAAGGAGTGCAGGATCCTTTCCCCTTTATTTTGAAGATTAGGGAAGAAGGTTGGCAAATGGATGGATTGATTGAGAGCTACACTGGACACCACTTTAGGCATAAAGGAAGGGTTAGTTCTGAGGTAAACCCCGTCAGCATGGAAAATAATAAAGGTTTCCACAGCTATCAGTGCTTGTAGCTCAGACACTCTTCTAGCTGAAGTGATGGCTAGAAGCAAGGCTATTTTCCAAGAGAGGAATTTTAACTCTGCTGATGCAGCAGGTTCAAAGGGGGGAAGCGTGAGCTTTTCCAGTACAAAGTTAAGGTACTTGGCAGAAAAGAAGGATTTGTCCTGAGAGAGACCGTCTTTGTGAAAAATCAATTCGGGAGGAGGAAGGCTAGACAGAGCTTGCAATTCTGAAAACCTCCTAGCAGAAGTAATGGCCGTTAAAAACACTGCCTTCCAAGTTAAGAACTTTAGTGAACAGGAGGAGGCTGGTTTGAAAGGAGGGAGAATTAAAGAAGCTAATACCAAATTTAGATCCCAAAGAGGTGGTGGTTCTCTTATGGCAGGTCTTAACAGGAATGTACCGCTCAGAAAGGCTTTACGTAATCTGAGAGACATTATATTGTATACCCTGTCTCCTACATGGTAGTTTGATATAACAGCTAGTTGTACCTGTATCGTGGGTGCAGCTGCACCTTGACTAAAGGTTTCTGTTACCAATTCCAGGATTGCTGATATAGGAGCTGTAAAGCGGTCTATATGGTTCTTGTCAGCCCAACAAGAAAATCTCTTCCATCTGCTCGCAAGTTGTATCCTTGTGCGACGAAACCAGGATATGTTGCACTGCTGGGGATAGTTCTGGAAGCCTGGCCAAGATGAGAAGTGGAGCAACCAAGCCGTCAGCTTGAGGCTTTGAAGAGAGGGGTGGAGTGTTCCTGACGAGTCACAAGATCCGGCACGGGGTCCAGGATCCAAGGCTCCTCCTGAAGACGAGGCCATAGGAAAGGGAACCATATCTAACGAGGCCAGTAAGGAGCAATGAGAATCAGCTTGCAACTCAATGATTTGGCTTTCTGGGGAACTTTGGGTATTAATGGGGGAATGCGTAAAGTCCTGGGGGCCAATCATGAATAAGTGCATCCCTGGGTGACTGCCACGGGGGGGGGGGGGGGGGGTAGGGCAAAGTAGCTGCTGCATTTGGAGTTGATGGACGTGGCAAAGAGGTCGTAGCAAGGCTGGACCCATTTGCGAAAAATTCAGTTCGCAATTTCCTGTTTGAGGGACCACTTGTGGCATAAGAACTGCCCTGCTTAGCCTGTCCGCTATCACGTTGGATTTCCCCAGGATGTGCCTTGCAACCAGAAAACGTTAAGATGATATCACCCACTGCTGTACTCAGACTCTCGGCAGAGTGGGTAGGATCTGGTTCCACCTTGTTTGTTGATGTACTGTCTGTTTGAATCGCAATCATGCCTCTTGGAAGAGAGCTCTGGAATGCTTGCAACACCAGAAACACCACTCTCATCTCTGGGACACTGATGTGCAAGTGGTACTCGTGTTCCTGCCAAGTCCCTTGGACAGTCTGTCCCAGATAATGCTTCCCCCAGCCTATCTGGGAAGCATCCATGGTCACGGCAGCTACTGGTTGGAGGAGGACAAATGGTCTGCATATTGTTACCTGTGTGGACCAAAGACACCAACGTAGGTCCCTTTTGCAGGTGTCTGTAATGAGGATCTTGTGTGACATGGGTAACTCCTGCATGGACTACTGAGCAAAGAGCAGCCTCTGTAATATTCTCATATGTAGATGAGCTAGTGGTACTAATGTTACTGCAGCTGACACTGAACCCAGAACCTTGAGGACAAACTGCCTGTACTTTCTTCTATATGAGCAAGACTGACACCTGATGATGTAGCTTTAGTACTCTTTCGTGAAGCAATATTGCTACCATGCCTTTTGTGTTGAAGTCTGCCCCTATAAAGGTAATATGCTGTGAAAGCAACAAGGCAGATTTTTCGAAATTTATGGTAATGCCTAGCTCTGAGCAGAGGTGAATGGTGGTGTCCCTTGCCTGGGAAAGTAGATGCCCGGTGGTGGCAGTCAGGAGCCAGTCGTCTAAGTATGGAAACACCCAGAATCATTGATGCCTCAGGTGAGCAGTGACTACTACCATGCATTTGGTAAACACTCTGGGGGCTGTAGTGAGACCAAAGGCCAGAGCTCTGAATTGGTAATGACTGGGTCCCAGCCGGAAGTGTAGATATCTCCTGGATTGCCTGCCCATCTTTATATGATAGTATGCATCCTGAAGATCTATACAGCACATCCAATTGTCTTGTCCCAGAAAAGGGAGTACAGACTGCAGTGTCACCATCCGGAGCTTCACTTTCTTTACAGACTTGTTCAGTTTGCTGAGATCCAAGACTGGCCTCCAGTCCCCTGTCTTCTTTGGAACTAAAAAGAACCTTGAGTAAATTTCGGATCCAATTTGGTCTGCGGGGACTTCTTTGATGGTTCTTTTTTCTAGCAATCTTTGGATTTCTAGAGTTGCTTGATCCCTTTGACCGAGTGGGATGTCTGGGATTGATCTTGCTGGAGGAGGTAGAAAAGAGAAGGGTATGAGGTATCCCCTGGATATAATCAACTGTACTCAGTTGTCTTGAGTGATGTTGAGCCAGGCCTTAGGGTACAGTGATTGGATAATCAGGCTTCCATTCAGGCACATTGGAAGGGCCTGCCAGAAAACATATCTCTGTCACCCTGTTTCTGTGAACCCCCTCTGCCAAGAGTGCGGCGTTTTCCATTATTTCCCCTTCTGCTCTTGGGGAAAATTCACCCTGTGCATTTGGCGAAGCTCTTTGGGATTTCCAAAACCACATTTTTCCACTCTTCTGGCCTCTGGGATAAGGCCTGGTAGGGATTGAAAAAGGTACTCCCACGGCAGAGTTTTGCCATCTTGTAGGCACCTAGAGTCTCTCTAACCTTTGGCCCGAACAAATATGAGCCGTCAAAAGGGGTTTCTATAAAGAAAGACAGAGTTCAGCAAACTCACAAAGGTGCATCCAGGAATGCCTCCTCAGAGCTATTCCTGTGCCTGCTGCCCTAATCGCTCCATCGGCTGAGTAGGAGATGAGGCGCATGGAGGAGTTTACTACAGAGTTTAGAGTCGCAAACTGAGAGTTTACCTTGTCCGGCACCCCTGCAGCTCTATCACCCTGGAGGACATCTCCTAGCTCCTTCAGGAGATCCCTTTGAAGTCAGATAAAATGGGATAAATAATTCAGCAACCAAAGAGTAAAGGCCGCTGAAGAGAACATACGCTTCCCAAATCTGTCCATCGTTTGAGACTCTTTATTCGGCAGATGGATATATGAAGTTTCAGCTAATGGCTGCCACCGCCGCCACCACCACAGCATCTACTGGGACACCTTTGGTCAAGAATTGCTTATCATCTGGGGCAGTAATAAACTTGTTGCGCCTCCTCAGTACAGGTTCCACAGATTCTGGAGAGCCCCACGCCTTTTGACTGATTACGGCAAGGATTTGGCCGAAAGGCGGAGACACCCAAGAGGTGGAGGGTCGAGAGCCGAATGCCTCCAGGTATACAGACTCGTCTTTAGAAGGGGAGAGGGTCTTCCAGCCACTTCTCTGCTCCAGGCTCTCTAAGATGTCTGAAAAAGGAGACATCCTCAGAGAGTGACCGTGGGGACCCTTCTCAATCCACCAAGTCCGTATCAGACGTGACAAACCCAGGGGAGTCTAGGTGTTTCCTCTTACAGGTCCTCTTCCAAGGGACCTCCTCAGAGGGATACTCTGGGTAGGTTTCAGAAGGGTGTGCCTCGCCCATTAGGGCATCGAGACTACGCTTGGGCTGGAAAGATGGTGTTGAGGTCGACACTGGCCCTTTCGGGGGAAGAGTAGCTGGAACAGAGGGTGGAGCAGTCTCGGGGGAGACCACACCATCACCTTGAAGGCACCATGATCCTGGCCCGAGGGAGCCTCCGGCTCCGAGGAACCGGGAGACCTCCCCCACACCAAGGATGATGGCTCTGAGGCTGACGTGGGTGGCAAACTCACCTGTGCTGAAGCCCCGAGTGAAGTCTCGGATCCGACAAGGGTCCGATTCGACTCTTCCCCCCTGGAGCCGACGAGGGAGTGTCGGCTACCAGATCTCTCGATGGAAGACATCGACAAGATTGGAGCAGAGGTCAGAACCAAGACACCAGGGGATGGTTTTCGGGTCCGACAGTTCCACCACAAGGATCTCCAGGCACTCTAGCTCCGAACTTGTCGGAGGAAGAATGGCAGGTAAGGCAGACTTGGTGGTTGGCTCCACGTCCTTTTGGGCTGGGCTGGGCTGGGCTCGATAAAATGTTTGCTTTGGTAGGATCTTTAGACATCCTGGTAATTAGTCACAACCAGCACAAAAAAGGACATGCTATAAAGTATTGTCTAACTCAATAAACTAAACCAACACCAGAAAGGAGAAAGACCAACTGAAGAGAGAGAGGGTTAGAGAAGAGGTCTCCAAGTTAAACGACGGACTCCTCTAACCTAGAGAGACGCCTCTAACTTAAACGGTGAAACCTTGGGGGTTTACGAAAAATCAGGTGACAGAGAGCCCTCTAAAAATGGGTTAAGAAAGAAGGGGGCAAAAATGAATCTTCTAACTTAAACGGATTTGTTTAAAAAGCAGATAAATTTAGCTGGGATAGGGGAAAGACCTGAAAGAACGATGGCCCACACAGAAACAGCAAAAGAACCTACAACCACGCTTAAAAGGCACCCAAAAGAGTAAGCTATCTAACAAAGTTAAATTATTAAAGATTTAAGCACTAGAAATCACCAAAAAGCAAAATATGAGAAAACTTAGCCTGAGCCAGCGAAAAAGCAATCCCAAAGCAGCAAGCGGCAAACAAGATCTGGGTAACTGTCGCTAGGCATCTTGGGAAAGGGTGTAGCCTTGAGCCAGTGAAAGCTCGAGCTTTAGTATGTGGCGAAGTCAGAAAAGACGTTCGGTTCCGAACCCAAACTTCAAGACTGAGGGCGAGACAGGACAACATAACATTTGTACTTTTGACTAGTAACTAGATGAAACTGTATTGCAACTTGTGCTACATTGTATGTTTATACTTCCAATGTAACTATGTTTTATAATGAAATGGTTAGTAATTACTGTTAAACTGTCTGCAAGCACCATTGTGCTTTATGAACTACTTAAGTATTACTTGTAATTACCTTCTGGAGCTTTTCTCCTAGAGTCTCCACTGAAAATGGTCATCTGCCCAGTCGGACTAACCCGGTCAACAAATGCATACATACATACAGTCCTCTGATAAATACTTTCATGGCAAATGCTTTGTACAGTGGGGAGTCCTCACGGTCATTAAGGCAGCCCCGTACAAAAACGGCCTAGATGAAAACAAGCTGAGAAGTTAAACTCAATGAGTAACAGATGTGCTACCGTCCAAAATATGCTGCCTTTCCACAGACTTGGTCTGGCTGTACATTAACAGCCACCTGTTGTGGCAAAATTATAAAAATGACAGAAACCTTTAAAAGCCCTTCTGTTGCTCTGACTACTTTACAGTTTAATAAACTATAATATAATCAGCAGTGTCCTCTCCTGGAACAACACTTGCAAGATACAGTGGCATTCGTGGAAGTAAATGAGACTAATAATGAAATAAGTGCCATTAAAAATGCAACCAAACAGTAAGCTACATACTCATAAAACTCACGCCCTAAAAAGGGGAGAACAACTTTAAGGGTACAAGACAGGAGCATTAAGCATGCTATAGCCACTTTGCATTAACAGGGCACTACATAGACTACAGCAGTCCAACAAAGACGACATACTGCTCTGGAAAAAATGGAGTTCTATGACTTCCTCCATAAAGGATGCACTGCTCCCTTCTCCAGCTCTACCATTTCCTCCATAAAGGATGCACTGCTCCCTTCTCCAGCTCTACCATTTCCTCCATAAAGGATGCACTGCTCCCTTCTCACTCACTACCATTGTAAAGCAGCCTAGTACAAGGAGGAAGTGAGGATAGCAGTTTATGTCATCTTGCCACAAGCAAAGCTCAGACATTTTTACATATTAATTAATAAACTAGTTAAACTCGCTACACACAATCCTCTTCTCACAGGTAAGCCAGAGGCACTATTTGGTTAGCCATACAAGTCAATATTTTTGGTCACTGTAGTGCATTTGTTAACTGGGACAGAATGCTGACCCTGCTGGACCATTTGACCATTTTTTCAAACTCAGTTTGGAAGTATTTATTCAGTGAAGACAGACAAAGAGAAAAAAATTCTACCATACACACTAACTAGCAAAGTGACTGAAGGCCTCATCTTTAATGACTACATATAAAAGAAAGCAAAGCAGGAAATCTGCTCTTATTAGCTGCCAGTTGTCCTTCCTTCCTAGTCTTCTAGGCTGTGGGAAAGGATTGCTCAGAATAGCAAGCAAATGACCGAAGGAATCAAACATTGGATTTTGAATGAAGTTCATTAGCATATTATTGTCTCAATATTGTGTGCTCAACTGCCAGGAAAGTACAGTTGCGTACACTTACCATAAATGTAGATGTTCGAGTGCATTCACTGTTGCAGTCATTGCATTTGGGTAATCTGCTGGTAGGTTGCCCTCAGTCGGCCTGAATTCCAAAGTCTTGGGTCCTGCGTCGGTTGCTGTCTCCTCTTCCATGACGTCAGGTGGTCAGGGGTATAAAACAAGCAGCCAACGCCATTTTCTTTAGTTTTTCTTGCCCCAGATATCAGGAGCCCCCAAAAGGGTAGCAAAAAAAAATGTATATTATATATATATATATATATATATATATATATAAATAAATAGAAACTATATATACATGCAACAATACAAACTTTACCTTCATCTACAAGCACATACACCACATAGGTTGTAGAAGATACTGAAGGAAAGAGAAACTCCAGAATAAAAGGGGGATGGCGGGAGGGTAACCTGGACTGCAACAGTGAATACACTCGAACATCTACATTTATGGTAAGTGTACACAACTGTACTATGTTCGTGTTTCACTGTTGCAGTCATTACATTTGGGAAGAATCCCAAAGCCATGGATGGGAGGTTGGAGCTAAACAGTATTAGGGCCGGCAATAAGGCCCTGCAGAACTGCAGTGGCAAAGCCTGCCCTGGACTTAGAGTAGAGAGGCAAATTATAATGCTTTGTAAAAGTGTGAACAGAACTCCAAGTAGCAGCCTCTACAATGTCTTTGGTTGGTACTCCTCTGAGAAAGGCTGCTGATGTTGCTGCAGCTCTGGTGGAATGAGACCTAATGCCCTTGGGCACAGGTTGCCATGGTGTAAGTAGCAGAAACGAATGCAGTGGCTTACCCACTTTGAAATAGTCTGCTTTGAAATAGCCTTTCCTTCTGATCCTGCAGCATATGTCACGAATAACTGCTCAGTTTTTCTTAGAGCTTTAGTCCTGCTCAAGTAGAATCTTAGCGGTCTGTGTATGTCTAATGAATGCAGAATCCTCTCCCCCTTGTTCTGCGGATTTGGATAAAAGGTTGGCAGATGAATAGTTTGGTTAAGAGCCACACTGGAAACCACCTTAGGCATAAATTAAGGATTGGTCCTCAGGAACACCCTGTCTGGGTAAAAAATGGTAAAAGGCTCCACAGCCATGAGGGCCTGTAGCTCTGAGACTCTTCTTGCTGAAGTAATTGCCAGGAACAGAACTGTTTTCCATAAGAACTTTAGGTCTGCAGTAGCAGCTGGTTTAAATGGAGGCAGGGTGAGCTTTTCAACACATAATTGAGGTCCCATGCAGTAACTGGTGATCTTCTGGGAGGCCTTAAATTTTTGGCCCCTCTAAGATACTACTTTAGTAAAGGATGAGAAAAGATTGGTGGCTCTGTGTTGTAATGAGGCGAGATGTTGGAGGCATGGATTTTTACTGATGAAAAAAGATAGGCCTTTGTCAAGCATCTCAGTCAAGTTTTGTAAAATCTGAGGAATATTTGGCTCTGCTGCATCAGTTCCTTGTGCTTGGTTCCAAGCACAGAATCTCTTCCATTTATCAGCATAAGATTTTCTAGTACTAGGCCTTCTGGCTTCCAAAATGACATCCATCACAGCTTTACTGACAAGTGTTGTTTGAATAATTACATGATCAGCCATGCTGCCAGGTTCAGTGTTTGGAGCAGATTGTGCAGGATTTGATTGTTTTGCTGGGACAGTAAGTGAGGTATTTGAGGTAAGTACCAAGCTGGGAATTGAGACATGTTCCTTAGGATTGGGTACCAGTATTGGCAGGGCCAGTCCGGGGCAATTAGTATCATCTTTGGTTTCCCCTGTCTGACTTTTACTAGTACCTTGGGAAGAAGAGGCAGGGGAGGAAAGGCGTAAAATTATAGGTTTTTCCAACTGAAGGATAGGGCGTCCACTTTCCATGCTTCTCCGTGATAAAGTCCTTGTGCAGAATTTTTTCAGTTGATAATTTTGAGGAGGCGCAAATAGGTCTATGTCTGGTCTCCCCCATTTCTTTATTATCATGCTGAAGACTTGTGGTTCTAGTTTCCACTCGTGAGGATCCTTAAGTTTTCTGCTTAAATATAGTCTGCCAGAGTTTTTTTGCTTTCCTGGCAGGAAATGAGCTTGAAGATGTACTTGGTAAGTCAAGGCTGTGTCCCACAGGGCCATGGCTAGTCTGCAAAGGGGGTATGAGTGTGTGCCCCCCCTGCTTGTTTATATACCACATCACCGTGGTGTTGTCCTTCTTTATCAGTAGCTGTCCTGGATGAAGTAAGCCCTTGAAGGCTGTCAGGGGATTTTGAACAGCTAACAACACTTTTTGATTGATATACAGATGCATTTGTTTTGGGGTCCATATGCCCTGAATACATCTTCCCGCCAGGTGGGCCCTCCATGCATAATCTGATGCGTCTGTTAAGGTTTGGCTGACAGGGGGTAGATTGAAAGCCTGTCCCATGTTCTGGTGTCATGCCTTTGCCCACCACAGAAACCCCTGTTGTAGGCAGGGAATTAGAGGAATCATTGCTCCCAGACTGTGACAATGTTGACTCCATAAACTTTTTAGGTACCATTGTAGTTTCCTCATATGCAGTCCTGCATATGGAATCAGTAGGATGCAGGATGCCATGAATCCCAAAGCCAGCAGAGTTGGACTTGCAGATAACTGGGTTTTTGTTGCCATCAGTTTGAAGTAAGTAGTCAGTTGCCTTTGTCTGGCGTGGGGAAAGCCATCTGGGTAGTTGTATTCAAACTTGCACCCAGGAATGTTATC
This sequence comes from Protopterus annectens, assembly GCF_019279795.1. Taxonomy (NCBI): domain Eukaryota; kingdom Metazoa; phylum Chordata; order Ceratodontiformes; family Protopteridae; genus Protopterus; species Protopterus annectens. The sequence continues at coordinate 1,677,306,780 of NC_056729.1, forward strand.
TTTTGAGAGGGTATTAGTTGTGATTTATTTTTGTTTATTGTGTAACCTAGGCATGTTAGAAGCCTTTTCACAAACGCCAGGTGCTGAAGAAGAATGTCCTTGTTCTCTGCTTGAATGAGACAGTCGTCCAAGTAAGGATAAATTTGTATACTTTTTTGTCTGCAAAATGCAATTACTGGTTCCAGGCACTTTGTAAAGACACTGGGCGCAGTAGATAAGCCAAAGGGCAGAGCACAGAATTGGTAATGCATAGAGCCAGCCTTGAAACAGAGGTATCTTCTGCACGTTTCCCTTATTGGGATATGCAGGTATGCCTCTTTTAGATCTAATGTCACCAGCCAAGCGTTCTTGCCCAGCATGGGCAGAAGCTGCTGTAAAGTTAGCATTTTGAATTTTGGAATGTCCAGGTATGTGTTTAAAATTGATAAGTCCAGTATTGGGCGCCAGGCCTGGCCTTTTCTGGGTACCAAGAACGGTCTTGAATAAAAACCATGTCCTTTTTTCCTGTCCTGGGTCTGGCTGAATAGCCCCCATATCCATGAGGGACGTAACCTGTTTCTGTGCCTCTGCTCATTGATTTTTTTAGCAGATCCGGCCAACCGTTTGCCATTGGCAGAGTATGGAAGTGGAATCTGTATCCCTGAGATATTATGTTTAGCACCCACATGTCCTGGGTTATTATCTGCCAATTTTGAGCAAAAAGTGCTAATTTTCCCCCTAAGGGTGTTGCCAAAAGGTAAGAGTTTGGAGATGGCAGAGGGAAATCATTGAGACTGTTATCTATAGGGTTGTGCTTTACCTCCTCCAGATTTTGAGGTAGAAGCATCCCATTGCTTTGACCTGTAAGAATCTTATGCCTGGTATCTAGAACATTTAGGGCGTCTGGATTTGCCCCTTTGAGCTCTGTTGGACACAGGAAAGGACCAATTTGTTGTAGGCCAGTGTCTACTGAATCTTGGTGGCTGCACCTGTAAGACGTTTTTTACAGTTTGCATAGACTGAGCTTTGTCTTCCATTTTCTTTAAAACCTCTTCTGCCTTAATACCAAACAGAGTATCATGTTGTAAAGGTGCATCCAGTAATTTAGCTTTAACATGATCAGGCAAATTTTGCTCTTTTAGCCAGGCATGCCTCCTAATCACAGATCCAGTAACTGCGGCCCTGCAGGAGGCCTCTAAGGAATCAAAACCACATTGCAAAGTATGCTTTCCAACTTGTTCTGCTGCATGCAATAATTCCTGCAATTCTTTATTTTCTGCACATTCAGAAATCATCATTTTCTGTTTCAGCAATCCCATAACATGCTGATACTTGAGCATATGAAACTGGCAGTTTAAGGCCCTAATTGCCAAGGTTGCAGATGTATAAACCTTCCTTCCCCATCCATCCAGTGCCCTTGAATCTCTGTCAGAGGGGATAGGATTTTTTGCAGTTGAGGCCTTAACCCCCTTCGGACCCTGTGAAATAGTTTCAGGGTCAACAGCAGGGTTTCTAAATAAAAATGTGTGAATCAAGGACCCTGTAATATCTGTCAGGCTTGCTGGGAGTCGGAGGTAAGGAGTCAGGGGTCAAGCTTGACTCCGAAAACGCATCATCCTCAATGTCTAAAACAGGAGGTATGGCTAAAGGCCTATGCTGAGGGAGGAGGAGGAAATCCCTGAGCCTCTTTTTTGATTCTGAAAGATCTTGACTCTGCCAGTGAAAATGCTCCCTCAAAGTATGCAAGGTTTCTCCAAATGAATAATCCTCAGGAGGTGATGCAGACGGGATAGATTCCTCTGCATCAGAATCCTCATAGGGAGGTATAGATAATTCCTGATCAAAAGAGGAATCAGAAGAAATAGAAACCTGATCTGAAGATTCATAATCAGTGTCTTGCCAAGGCCTCTTATCAGGACGGGGTTGGGAACCCCTGATCAAGGTAATTAGGTCTTCAGCCATTTTGATCATCTGTTTTTTGGGCATAGAGGCCCTGTGCACAAGGCTCATGCGTCGGTTTTTTAGCTTTAGAAGTTGCTTTTGTCTTTGATTTTGAAACTGGTGCCGGTTTTATATAAAAATGTTGAGGCCTGAATACACCCTCAGAAGCCGGTGCCTGCTCAGCGGCTCCAGATCCATCCGAGGATGAGATATCCGTGGGTACAATACTTTGAGAATCTCACGGCGTGCCAGACTCCACATGGGTCTCGGTAGGGGCCTGCGACTCGAAAGTAGCGGGTATCAGGGGCTGCAAAAGTGCCTCACTGAGTACCAGCGAACCGGCGACTGGCTTAGGAGAAGCTTCGTCGTCGGTTTTGGACCTTGACGGTCTGTCTCTGTCCTTTTCTTTGTGTTTTTTGTGTACTCCTGTAGTCGGATTGCTATCAGACAACATTTCAGGGTAGTTAAATCTGTTTCCAAAATATTTTGAGGCAAAAATATACCAACGCTTAATAGTGCGTTCTTTAAATCTAGCACAAAACTGACAGCCAGGCACGTTGTGATCACGGCCTAGGCAAGGAATACAGTATAAATGAAAATCCTTACGAGGTATTTGCTTCCCACACGTAATACAATTAACTTTATTTGACATTGGTATGGAGCAAGAAAAAAGTTTCCCCAACGGGGTACTTAGCTTTAGTGAAAAAGTACAGTTTTGTACCTACCATAAATGTAGATGTTCGAAGATCCACATTGCCGCAGTCCTTACACTTGGGTAGTCCGCTGTCCTCGGTCGGCCCGAATATCAAAGTATAAGGCTGACGTCGGTCAAGGCGCATTTGACTGACATCAGGACGACAGGGTACAAATGCGCATGACCGACGTCATATCCTCAGTCTTTTCTTGCCCCAGATGTCAGAAGACCCTAAAAAGAAAGGTCAAAACCAAAAGACAGCAAACAACCAACCAACCACCCTTGCATTAACTATATGTACAATATATACAATATACACAACATGTACAACCCAACCCACACAACCACCTCTAACTGCAGAGGGGAAGGAGGGAGGGTAAATTGGACTGCAGCAATGTGGATCTTCGAACATCTACATTTATGGTAGGTACAAAAAGTACAGTTTTGTACCTACCATAAATGTAGATGTTCGAAGATCCACATTGCTGCAGTCCTGACACTTGGGGTAGTCCGCTGTCCCAGTCGGCCCGAATACCAAAGTATAAGGCTGACGTCGGTCAAGGCGCATTAGTCTGACGTCAGGACGTCAGGGTACAAATGCGCATGACCGACGTCATATCCTCAGTCTTTTCTTGCCCCAGATGTCAGAAGACCCTAACAAGATAAGGCCAAAACCAAAAAACACCAAACACACCTGTACCAAATATATGTACAATATATACAAATTTACAAAAGTACAACCCCACCCACACAACCACCCCTAAACACAGAGGGGAAGGAGGGAGGGTAAATTGGACTGCAGCAATGTGGATCTTCGAACATCTACATTTATGGTAGGTACAAAACTGTACTATGTTCTTCATCTCACATTGCTGCAGTCCTGACACTTGGGTAGAATCCCAAAGCAGAGGAAAGGGAGGATGGCAAATCACAAAGAAGCAGGAGCTGCCAACATGCCCTGTAAAATAGCAGTGGCAAAACCAGCCCTAGATTTAGAGTAGAGAGGAAGGTGGTAATGCTTAGAGAAAGTAGGCACTGAACTCCAAGTAGCTGCCTCAAAAATATCCGTAGTTGCCACCCCCCGTAGAAATGCTGTTGAAGTGGCAGTAGCCCTAGTGGAATGAGGCCTAATCCCAGCTGGAATCTCCTTACCATGATGGGAGTAACAGAAAGTAATGCAAAACCCAATCCACTTAGAAATAGTTTGTTTTGACACAGGCTTGCCCTGCGAACTCAAAGCAAAAGAAACAAACAACTGCTGAGACTGCCTAAAATCCTTAGTCCTGCTTAAATAATAACGCAATTGCCTGTGTACATCTAAAGTGTGTAAAATCTTTTCCCCCTTATTTTGGGGATTTGCATAAAAAGCAGGCAAATGAATAGTTTGGTTTAAAGCCACACTAGAAACCACTTTAGGCATAAAGGAAGGATTAGTACGTAAAGATACCCTATCCTTATGAAAAATCAAGAAAGGCTCCACCGCCATAAGGGCCTGCAATTCAGACACCCTTCTTGCAGAGGTAATGGCTAACAAAAAAGCAGTCTTCCATGACAATTATTTCAATTCAGCAGTAGCTGCAGGCTCAAAAGGTTGTAGAGTGAGTTTCTCCAACACAAAATTGAGGTCCCAAGCAGGAGTAGGAGCTCTACGTGGGGGTCTTATATTCTTTGCCCTCTAAGAAATTGCTTGAACAAAGGATGAGAAAACAATGGTGGGTCACAATCATAGTGAGCTGAAATTGCTGCAGCATGAATCTTAATGGAAGAGAAAGACAAACCTTTGTCCAATAACTCAGTTAAATATTGAAGAGCCACACTCAAATTTGGCTCAGAAACATCCAAATCCTTTGCTGCACTCCAAAATAAAAATCTCTTCCATTTTTCTGCGTACACCTTCCTTGTACTAGGTCATCTGGCTTCCATAATCACATTCAAAACTTGTTGAGGAAGCTGAGACCTGCTCTGGTTCAAAACAGAATATGCCAGGCTGTTAGATGAAGAGAGTGAAGCTTGACATTGAGTAGATGACCGTCCTTCTGAGACAATAGGTGTGGAAGCAAAGGTAAGGGCCATGGAGGCTTCCTTACCAGGCTCCTCAGTAATGGGTACCAGTGCTGCGAGGCCAATCTGGAGCTATTAAAATCATCCTTGGCTTGTCTTGTCTGACCTTTAGGAGTACCTTTGGGAGGAGAGGCAGAGGTGGAAAGGCATACACATGAAGATTTTTCCAACTGAAAGAAAGAGCATCCACTTTCCAAGCTGTGTGATGAAACCTTTTCGTGCAAAACTTTGGCAACTGGTGGTTTAGTGGAGAAGCGAACAGATCTATGTCTGGAGTTCCCCATGACACTGTCAATTTCTGAAATACATGAAGATCCAGTTTCCACTCGTGGGGATCCATGATTTGCCTGCTTAACACATCTGCTAAGGAGTTCTGTGCTCGGCAGAAACCTTGCTTGAAGATTCAATTGCAAGCTTAGCAGTCTCCCACAAAATCATTGCTTGCCTGCATAGAGGATAAGAATGTGTTCCCCTTGTTTGTTGATGTACCACATGACAGTTGTGTTGTCTGTTAGAATCAACACCTGCCCTGGAAGAAGTAAATCCTTGAAAGCCAGTAATGCAAACTGGACTGCTAACATCTCCTTCATGTTGATATGTAGATGCTGCAGTCTGGCAGGCCACTTGTCTTGTATCCACTTTCCATTCAGATGACCTCCCCAAGCTGTGTCTGAGGCATCTGTCGTTAGAATCTGACTCGCCTCTGGCCGGGTCACAGAGAGTCCCTTGTTTAGGTGACATTCCTGAGCCCACCACAAAAATTCCTTTTGAATGCAAGGTATTATTGGAATGACAGTGTCCAAATCCTGGCAGTGCTGTGTCCATACATTTTTGAGATACCATTGCAGCTTCCTCATATGCAGTTTGGCATTGGGAAGCACCAGAATACAAGATGCCATGAACCCTAAGGCTTGAAGGACTGTCCTTGCAGTCAGCCCGGACTGATGAGATAGTTGATGGAAGTAAAGAGAAAGATTCTTTTGTTTGTCCGGGGTTAAAAGGCCATCTGGGTTGCTGTATTCAGTCTCACACCCAGAAAGCACATGTCTTGAGAGGGTACTAGACTGGACTTTATTTCGTTCACAGAATACCCTAGGCATCTTAGCACTGCTATCACATATTCCAAATGCTGAAGAAGCACGTCCCTTCCTTGAGCCAGAATCAGGCAATCGTCCAAATAAGGATAGATTTGTATTCCTTTTAGCCTGAAGAAAGCTATCACTGGAGCCAGAACTTTTGTGAATACTCTGGGCGCAGTAGATAAGCCAAAGGGCAATGCAGAGAACTGATAATGAGAATTCCCAGCTCGAAAACGCAGATACTTCCTGCAAATTAGTCTGATAGGAACATGAAGGTAAGCTTCCTTGAGATCCAAAGTTACCATCCAGTGATCTTTGCCCAGCAGAGGTAAAAGCTGTCGTAACGTCAACATTTTGAACTTGGGAATGTCCAGATAAGTGTTGAGGATAGATAAATCCAAAATTGGTCTCCACGTGTTCCCCTTTTTTGGTACTAGGAACAGGCGTGAATAAAATCCTAGGCCCCTTTCTGGCACAGGAACCAGCTGAATAGCCCCTATTTGGAGTAACAGAGAAATTTGCTTGTGAGCCTCTTTTCTTTGCTGAGGAGGAATGTCTGGCATGCCTTTGAAAGGAGGCAAGGTATGGAAATAAAACCTGTAACCGTGGTGAATGATATCCAACACCCATCTGTCTTGGGTAATTAAATTCCAGTTTTCTTTGAAAAGTGCCAACCTTCCTCCCAAAGGTGCTGCCAGACGAGAAGGTTCTGGCAGCTGAAAAGGCAGGTCATTGGGTCTGTTTACGAAAGGACTGACCCCTGCCCTCACCAGAAGACTGAGCAGGTGAACTCCCTGTTCTAGGCCTAAAAGAACCTTGAGCTCTGCCCCTACCACGTCTAGACCTACCCCTAGACTGGGAATCATAAGCAGGATATGTCCACCCCTTGGTAGGCCAATTTCTACTAAACTTGAGGCTGAACCTGCAAAAAATCTTTAACAGTCTGCATAGACTTAGCCTTGTCTTCCATTTTCTTTAGAACTGCTTCCACAGGCGAACCAAACAACACATCAGATTGTAAAGGAGCATCTAAAATCCTTGTCTTAACATGCTCAGCTAAATTCTGATCCCTCAGCCAGGCATGCCTGCGAAGAACCGAACCAGTGGCAGCCACCCTCGAAGAGGCCTGTACAGCATCAAAACCACATTGCAAAGAATGCTTACCCACCTGTTCAGAAACATGTACTAAATCCTGCAATTCTTTACACTCAATACCTTCCGCCAAAGCATCTACCTTAGACTTTAATTGTGAAAGGAGATAATTTTGGTATTTCAACATGTGAAACTGGCAATTCAAAGCTCTCATGGCCAAAGTGGAAGTAGTATACACTTTCTTTCCCCATCTATCCAAAGCCCTTGCCTCTTTATCTGGAGGGACAGGATTTTTAACAACAGAAGCCTTAACACCTTTAGGCCCCTGAGAAACAGTTTCTGGGTCTGCCCTAGGACTCTTAAAAGGATACTTATGAGCTTCAGGCACCCTATAATATCTATCCGGTTTAACTGGAGCAGGAGGCAAAGAATCAGGGTTCAGAGAGGCCTCTGCAAAACATCCTCCACCACATCCAGAACAGGAGGTATAGCTAAAGGCCTATGCTGGGGTAGAAACAAAAATTCCCTAAGCCTTTTCCTGGAATCAGAGAAATCCTGACCTTCCCATTTAAAATGCTCCCTCATGGAATGAAGAGTCTCTGAAAAAGAAAAATCCTCAGGAGGAGAAGCAGAAGGAGTAGAGTCATCTACATCAGAATCAGAGTAAGGAGAATACTCCTGCAAGTCTTCAGCCGAAGACTCAGAAGCATCCGAACACTGCTCAAAACTTCCAAGCTCAGGTTCCACTCTAGGCCTCTTAACAGGAGGGGGCATAGAACCTCTAAGCATAGTAATCAAATCTTCTGCCATCTTAAGCATATGCTTCTTAGGCACAGACCCTGAAGAACTAGGGGTAACACCTGAAACAAAACCTGGCCTGCCCCTGGGAGAAGCCTTGGAAACAGAAGGGGAGGGCCTAACCACCTTAGGAAGGGAGGGAAGAACAGCTACCTGAGAAGCCCCTTCAGCCTGGCCTACCTCCTGAGAGGGCACATCTTGCAATAATAAAGTCCCTCCCTGGGACTCCAAAGAAACTTGTGGCTGAACCTCCGGCTCCACCGAGCCCTCTAAAGAACCGGCGGCAGGGGACGGTTCTTCCAACCTAGGCTTTGCTGCTTTGTCCTTGCGCTTTTTAGGCGAAGCGGCGGAGCATCCGACAGCATTTTATAATTACACGCTTGCCAAAAACTAACCTGGCACAATCTAATCTTCTCTTAATAGTGCGTTTGTTAAATCTAGCACAAGAGCGACAGCCAACAACGTCATTACTCAGGCCCTAAACAAGGTATACACAAGGTATGGTAATCCCTATGAGGTATCTGTTTCCCACAAGAAATACAGTTATTCACTTTTTCTGACATCCGGTAAAATACTGAGGCAAGAAAAAACCAAAATATTCTAGCAACGGGGTACTTAGCCAACTTTGATTCGGTCTGAAACTCCGACTTCGGAAAATCTCAGAACGCCAACCTGCACTTGCAACACTGCTTCTGCATCGGACCATGCGGCAAAAAAGACTGAGGATATGACGTCGGTCATGCGCATTTGTACCCTGACGTCAGACTAATGCGCCTTGACCGACGTCAGCCTTATACTTTGGTATTCGGGCCGACTGTGACAGCGGACTACCCCAAGTGTCAGGACTGCAGCAATGTGAGATGAAGAACATCTGTACTATGTTCTTCATCTCACATTGCTGCAGTCCTTACACTTGGGTAGAATCCCAAAGCAGAGGTAAGGGAGGATGGCTAACTACAAGGAAGCAGGAGCTGCCAAAATGCCCTGCAAAACAGCAGTGGCAAAACCAGCCCTGGATTTAGAGTAAAGTGGCAGGTGATAATGCCTAGAGAAAGTATGCACTGAACTCCAAGTAGCTGCCTCCAAAATATCCTTGGTTGCCACTCCCCTCAAAAAAGCTGTTATAGTGGCAGTAGCCCTAGTGGAATGAGGCCTAATCCCAGCTGGAACCTCCTTGCCATGATGGGAATAACAGAAAGCAATGCAAAACCCAATCCACTTAGAAATAGTTTGTTTTGAGACAGGCTTGCCCTGAGAACTCAAAGCAAAAGAAACAAACAACTGCTGAGACTGCCTGAACCCTTTAGTTCTGTCCAAATAATAACGCAACTGCCTGTGTACATCTAAAGTGTGCAAATCTTGGGGATTTGCATAAAAAGTAGGCAAATGAATAGTTTGGTTTAAAGCCACACTAGAAACCACCTTAGGCATAAAGGAAGGATTAGTACGTAATGATACCCTATCCTTATGGAAAATCAAGAAAGGCTCAACCGCCATAAGGGCCTGCAATTTCAGAAACCCTTCTTGCAGAGGTAATTGCCAACAAAAAAGCAGTCTTCCATGATAAATATTTCAACTCAGAAGTAGCTGCAGGCTCAAAAGGTTGTAGAGTGAGTTTCTCCAACACAAAATTGAGATCCCAAGCAGGAGTAGGAGCTCTTCGTGGGGGTCTTATATTCTTTGCCCCTCTAAGAAATTGCTTGAACAAAGGATGAGAAAACAATGGTGGGACACAATCATAGTGAGCCGAAATTGCTGCAGCATGAACCTTAATAGAAGAGAAAGACAAACCTTTGTCCAGTAACTCAGTAAGATATTGAACAGCCACACTCAAATTAGGCTCAGAAAATCAAAATCTTTTGCTGCACTCCAAAATAAAAATCTCTTCCATTTATCTGCGTACACTTTCCTTGTACTAGGCCTTCTAGCTTCCAAAATCACATTCAAAACTTGTTGTGGAAGTTGAGACCCTCTATGGTTCAAAACAGAATATGCCAGGCTGTTAGGTGAAGAGAGTGAAGTTTGACATTCAGCAAATGGCTGTCCTCCTGTGACAACAGGTGTGGAATCGAAGGCAAAGGCCATGGAGGCTTCCGTGCCAGACTTCTCAGTAATGGGTACCAGTGCTGTCGAGGCCAATCTGGAGCTATTAAAATCATCCTTGGCTTGTCCTGTCTGACCTTTAGAAGTACCTTTGGGAGGAGAGGCAGAGGAGGAAAGGCATACACATGAAGATTGCTCCAATTGAAAGAAAGAGCATCCACTTTCCAAGCTGTGGGATGAAACTTTTTGTGCAAAACTTTGGCAGCTGATGGTTTAGTGGAGAAGCGAACAGATCTATGTCTGGAGTTCCCCATGACACTGTCAAATTCTGAAATACATGAGGATCCAATTTCCACCGTGGGGATCCATAATTCGTCTGCTCAACACATCTGCTAAGGAGTTCTGTGCTCCTGGCAGAAACCTTGCCTGAAGATTGAGCTGTAAACTGAGAGCAGTCTCCCACAAAATCATTGCTTGCCTGCATAGAGGATAAGAATCGTTCCCCTTGCTTGTTGATGTACCACATGACAGTTGTGTTGTCTGTTAGAATCAACACCTGCCCTGGAAGAAGTAAATCCTTGAAAGCTATTAATGCAAACTGGACTGCTAACATCTCCTTCAGGTTGATATGTAGATGTTGTAGTCTGGCAGGCCACTTGTCTTGTATCCACTTTCCATTTAGATGAGCTCCCCAAGCTTTGTCTGAGGCATCTGTCGTTAAAATCTGACTCGCCTCTGGCCGGGTCACAGAGAGTCCCTTGTTTAGGTGACATTCCTGAGCCCACCACAAAAATTCCTTTTGAATGAAAGGTATTATTTGAATGACAGTGTCTAGATCCTGGCAGTGCTGTGTCCATACATTTTGAGATACCATTGCAGCTTCCTCATATGCAGTTTGGCATTGGGAAGCACCAGAATACAAGATGCCATGAACCCTAAGGCTTGAAGGACTGTCCTTGCAGTCAGCCCGGACTGATGAGATAGCTGATGGAAGTAAAGGGATAGACTCTTTTGTTTGTCCGGGGTTAAAAGGCCATCTGGGATGCTGTATTCAGTCTCACACCCAGAAAGCACATGTCCTGAGAGGGTACTAGACTGGACTTTATTTCGTTCACAGAATACCCCAGGCATCTTAGCACTGCTATCACATATTCCAAATGATGAAGAAGCTCTTCCCTTCCTTGAGCCAGAATCAGGCAGTCGTCCAAATAAGGATAAATCTGTATTCCTTTTAGCCTGAAGAAAGCTATCACTGGAGCCAGAACTTTCGTGAATACTCTGGGCAGTAGATAAGCCAAAGGGCAATGCAGAGAACTGATAGTGAGAAGTCCCAGCTCGAAAACGCAGATACTTCCTGCAACTTAGTCTGATAGGAACATGAAGGTAAGCCTCCTTGAGATCCAAAGTTACCATCCAATGATCTTTGCCCAGCAGAGGTAAAAGCTGCTGTAACGTCAACATTTTGAACTTGGGAATGTCCAGATAAGTGTTGAGGGTAGATAAATCCAAAATTGGTCTCCACGTGTTCCCCTTCTTTGGTACTAGGAACAGGCGAGAATAAAATCCTAGGCCCACTTCTGGCATAGGGACCGGCTGTATGGCCCCTATTTGGAGTAACAGAGAAACTTGCTTGTGAGCCTCTATTCTTTGTTGAGGAGGAACGTCTGGCATGCCTTTGAAAGGAGGCAAGGTATGGAAATAAAACCTGTAGCCGTGATGTATGATATCCAACACCCATCTGTCTTGGGTAATTAAACTCCAATTTTCTTTGAAAAGAGCCAACCTTCCTCCCAAAGGTGCTGCCAGACGAGAAGGTTCTGGCAGCTGAAAAGGTAGGTCATTGGGTCTGTTTACGAAAGGACTGACCCCTGCCCTCACCCGAAGACTGTGCAGGAGAACTCCCTGTTCTAGGCCTGAAAGAGCCCTGAGCTCTGCCCCTACCACGTCTAGATCTACCCCTAGACTGGGAATCATAAGAAGGATACGTCCACCCCTTAGTAGGCCAATTTCTACTAAACTTTGGAGGCTGGACCTGCAAAAAATCTTTAACAGTCTGCATAGACTTACCCTTGTCTTCCATTTTCTTTAAAACTGCCTCAACAGGAGGACCAAACAACACGTCAGATTGTAAAGGAGCATCTAAAATCCTTGTTTTAACATGTTCAGACAAATTTTGATCCCTTAGCCAGGCGTGCCTGCGAAGAACTGACCCAGTGGCAGCCACCCTAGACGAGGCCTGTACAGCATCAAAACTACATTGCAAAGAATGCTTACCCACCTGTTCAGAAACATGTACCAAATCCTGCAACTCTTTACAATCAATACCTACTGCCAGAGCATCAACCTTAGACTTCAATTGTGAAAGGAGGTAGTTTTGGTATTTCAACATGTGAAACTGGCAATTCAAAGCCCTCATAGCAAGAGTGGAAGAAGTATAAACTTTCTTTCCCCATCTATCCAAGGCCCTAGCCTCTTTGTCTGCAGGAACCGGATTCTTTACAACAGAAGCCTTAACACCTTTAGGCCCCTGGCTAACAGTTTCTGGGTCTGCCCTAGGACTCTTAAAAAGATACTTATGAGCTTCAGGCACCCTGTAATACCTATCCGGCTTAACAGGAGCAGGAGGCAAAGAATCAGGATTAAGAGAAGCCTCTGAAAAAACATCTTCCACTACATCCAAAACAGGAGGTATAGCCAAAGGCCTATGCTGGGGTAAAAACAAAAATTCCCTAAGCCTTTTCCTGGAATCAGAGAAGTCCTGACCTTCCCACTTAAAATGCTCCCTCATGGAATGAAGAGTTTCTGAAAAAGAAAAATCCTCAGGAGGAGAAGCAGAAGGAGTAGAATCATCCACATCAGAATCAAAATAAGGAGAGTACTCCTGCAAATCTTCAGCCGAAGATTCTGAAACATCTGAAGCCTGCTCAAAACCCCCCAGCTCAGGCTCCATCCTAGGTCCCTTTATCAGGAGGGGGCATAGAACCCCTAATCAAAGTAATCAAATCTTCTGCCATTTTAAGCATATGCTTCTTGGGCACAGTTCCTGAAGAGCTAGGGGTAACACCAACTGAAGCCAAACCTGGCCTGCCCCTGGGAGAAGCCTTTGAAACACAAGGAGAGGGTCTAGGCACGCTGGGAAGGGAGGGGACTATAGTAACCTGAGAAGCCCCCTCAGCCTGACTTGCCTCCTGAGAGGCCACATCTTGCAATAATAAAGTCTCACCCTGGGAACACAAAGAAACCTCCGGTGGAGCCACCGGCTCCACCGACACCTCTAAAGAACCAGCGTCCGGTACAGGCGGTTCTTCTAGCCTAGGCTTAACTGCTTTGTCCTTGCGCTTCTTCGAAGAAGCGGGCGTCGGAGCATCCGACGGCATTTTATAATTGCACTGCTTCCCAAAGACTAACCTTGCACAATCCAACCTTCTCTTTATAGTGCGTTTATTAAATCTAGCACAAGAGCGACAGCCAACAACGTCGTGCTCAGGCCCTAAGCAAGGAATACACAAAGTATGATAATCTCTATGCGGTATCTGTTTCCCACAAGAAATGCAATTATTAACTTTTTCTGACATCCGGTAAATGACTGAGGCAAGAAAAAACTAAAATATTCCCCAGCGGGGTACTTAGCCAACTTTGAACTCGGTCTGAAACTTCGAAATCGAAAAATCTCAGAACGCCAACCGGCACTTGCAATGCTGCTTCTGCATCGGACCATGCGGCAAAAAAGACTGAGGATATGACGTCGGTCATGCGCATTTGTACCCTGTCGTCCTGATGTCAGTCAAATGCGCCTTGACCGACGTCAGCCTTATACTTTGATATTCGGGCCGACCGAGGACAGCGGACTACCCAAGTGTAAGGACTGCAGCAATGTGAGATGAAGAACATCTTCAGTTCTGAAACTCGAAAATTTCAGGAGTTGGCCGACCGGCACTTCCGAACCGCTTCTGCTTCAGGCACGGCGCAGCAAGAAAGACTAAAGAAAATGGCGTCAGCTGCTTGTTTTATACCCCCGATGACCTGACATCATGGAAGAGGAGACAGCAACCGACGCAGGACCCAAGACTTTGGAATTCAGGCCAACTGAGGGCAACCTGCCAGCAGATTACCCAAATGTAATGACTGCAACAGTGAAACATGAAGAACATCAGCAATTAAGACTGAATGGACAACTGCACATGACCAGGGGAAAAAAAAAAAAAAAAGAGTCAAAACATAAGGTTCCAATGATTTCCAAGAGGCGGGATTTGTTTTTTACATTTCCTTTACAGGAACCTCTCGGTTGCAGAGCTTTCTTTATAGGACTATTTCAGCACTGTAACATACTTGGTGACAGACTACTGCCAAGACTGGCTCCTGAGAAGATGGCAGAGAGAAGACCGACAAGCATTTAAAGCATTACTATTGTAGCTTAAGGTCGCCTTCTCCTCTCAGTAGCACACACAAACAGCTCTCACACCCAGAAGAGGGGAGGGAATAGAATAGAACAGCCTTTATCCCTAGTTGTGCGACGCCAGTGAGATCCTCACACAGACGACAAATGGGTCATATGGCTCTTTCTTGGCCTAGAATGACTTCCCATGAAGTAGGCGCAAATAAGTTAAAGAGGTGAAGGGAAGAGTCAAAGTGGACAATGGGGGGGGGGGGGTCCCTTTGCTTCAATTTTTAGTCTTACTGCCGCTGCCCCCCCCCCCCCCACACACACACAAACACTTTGCTCGTCAGACATTCTCGACAGCTTTTTATAAGGGTATGCTAATCAACAGTGCTCCTGCATTTCATGAATCACAACCTTTTTGAACTTTTAATGCACAGGAATTTCCTTTCTCCTTTTCTTGCACTAGCTTCCTTACTTACTGAATTAAAATACAACAGTAGAGAATCGTTTATCCGAAACGTCAATTAACCAAACGCAGCCTTCCAAAGTTTTCAGGAAGGAAAAATCATTAAAGTCTGAATATGTAAATGTGTAAATATGTGAAAAATATTCTTTATTGTCCACTGGAATCTCTGAATGGTTAAAAAGTGTACATCCTACATGCAGAAAAAAACAAGATTTTAGAAGTTTTTTTAATCTGGTTCAAAATATGTTTGATTATCCAAACTATCCTAGGTCCCAAGCAATTTGGATAATCGACTCTCTACTATAATCCATTAAACATCCCCTTAAGGTTGGTTTCTTAATCCCACTCGTTTTTGTTTGTTTGTGTCTTTCGGCTTTTCCCAGTTAGGGGTCGCCACAGCAGAACTCCAGTCCGCTAATGATTGGTAGTTTATTTTTACATGCAGAGTTACCAGCCCTGACGCACAACCTTCAACGAAGGTACGCCCACTGACGCATGTCTCCACGCAGAAGACTCTCTAGCTGAGAATCGAACCGGTCAGCGTCTTACGGTGAGGTGACAATGCCACCACAGCACCACCACCGCGGATCCCACTCGTAGGATAAAAAAAATCCTTCTTACATGCTCAATTCATGCCCCTGTAACATTACCACTCATCAGTTCTGGCCTCTAGTACCCAAATCCAAGATACTAAAAATAATTCATGTTTTTCTGACTTTAGACCAGGTCCATGGTACAAACCATCTGAAACAGTCCATTTTACACTGCCAACAGAAAAGCTTTATAAATCATCTGTAGATCAGTTTAATTCAAAACCATAAAGATAAACAAGTACTATCACCAGTCAATAATGCATGCAACCATGTTTCTGCAACATAACAAAACATGTTCTTGCAAAATATTCTAGCAGAATAACATTATCCCCCTTCTTTATAAAATTAAAAGACTCCAGTCAAACAAAATTGCTGACTTATTTCTAGAATTAATTTGTCTTTAATTTGTCAGCAAAAATATTCCTTTGGAGGTGGTACAGCTGGGTACAAAGGGGCTCTTTACCTCTTGCATTAAATTAACGTAAATACAGCTTGGTATGGTAGAAGTCATGCGGGAATCTTTACACTTAAACGTTCAGCTTGCACACCCAGAGATTTTCAAATTCTTAACTCAGCTGGTGTGTTTTTTCATTAAGTATGTAGCAATTTTAACTTGCACTACTCCCACTGGTTTGTTTGCTTTTAACAAAAGAAACATGCAAGGACCCAAGAAACACCATTTTCTTCATCCAGTGCTGACAGACCCATGTCACACACACACAAAGAGCTGTGTACAGGAAACAAATGATACTTTAGTGGATTAACGTGTACTTTTCTGACTTCATATTAAAACTGACATTTTTAATTACAGGCATAAATGTACTCAGATAATACCCAATGTTTTCTTCTTCAAAAGTAAAATATCCATCAGCTGCATTGGCAGAGTGATAAAGCACCAACTATGAACAACCGGCTAGGCATTTGATGGAACTAGCATGACGGGAGTGGGGATAACAGCTCCTCTTAGTCTGTAAGGTGCAACAACACAAAGACACATGATTCATTGTGCTGCCATGTGACAGGGGCATACAGCAATATCTGTAGGAGGCAGGCCCCTCATGGCACTACTGTATGCGCCTTGTGATGCTGGTCCAGTATGTCATAAGGAGGTATGGCTCAACAGAAAACCATAACTGGCTACAACAGAATAGTCCAGGTGTTCTTACTGCTCTCTACAATGACAGGGGCTACATATGTTTGTATAACTGAATGCCACTTCAAGCCCTGATGGTAGAGACCCACCAAACAAATGGAGTGTCCCTCAAATGGATATCCCCATGAGAGAAGTAAATCAGAAACGCCTGGTACTTGAAGTCACTTGTTAGTTCACCTCAAAAAATAAAACAAAATACCATATGCTATAAAAATGCATCATCATTCTTGCTTGAACACACAGTAGTATACATATAACTGTTGCAACATTCTGTAACCAAGAACTTGACATGGTATGCAAATACTTAGCATGCACAGTCTTGCCATATTAACTTATCTGTGACCAGTGTTACACAGCATGCAATACATACACTATCACATTAAAATGTTTTCTTTTATCACTTACCTCCAGGTTTGTAAACAATGTCCTCTTCTGTGATAAATGAGGTTATTTCTCCACTTTCTGCCCTCTCATAGCGGGACTTCTTTTTGGGTGGTTTCTTTTTGGATTTCTTTACACATTCCTCTGTAGTGGCACTGGCATCGTCATTGTCATTATCATTGTCCTCTTCCTCACTGTGGTCACTTTCAGCATAGTTTTTAGCACCTCCCCCTTCCAAAGTACAACTGCGCCGTGGACGTGAGCTCTCACACTCTTTTCCCTTATCGCGCTTGTCCCTCTCTCTGTCCCTATCCCTATCTTTGTCCTTTTCTTTATCCTTTTCTTTCTCTTTGTCAGCCGTCATGATTCGCCACGTGCCTTCTTCTGTCCTCTCACGGCTCGGCCTCCGTGAAAGGTATACAGTTAGCCTGGGCTTCAGTCTTCTGAATTTATCACTCAATTCCAGGAAAAATTCAGCCACTCCAACCACCCCAGGGTTTTATAAAGCACTTAAAGAAAAGCAAAATATATAGTTATACAACTGTATACATTCACAGTCATTAAATCATCTGCATAAAGACATGCACGCGTACACATGGTTATATACATTACACACACACACACACACACAGTAAAGAGCTGTTTAATTCACGGCACTTTAGATTGAGTCTCAAACATCTTCAACTTACAGCTACTCGCAGAAGTCTTTAGCTTACTTCAATCCAATTTAGATTACTACCACCAAATATAACATTACAGTCCTTTAAAGAAAGTTAAACTTCTTTGATTACTTTTAAGATTAACTTATGAAAGCTGTCTTTTGGCTTGAGAAAGTAGAAAATTAAAAAACAGAAATAAGCACATCACAATAACAATATGCAGAGCAGTACATGCAGTGCCACAGTCCCTCAGAGAAGGGAATGGCACTGCAGTGAGGTCTTGAGGGCAGGCTTACAGATGACCAAGTTACCACTCAGTGGTGTCCTTCATTGTGAGTGCATTAACAAGGAAGAGGGCATTTCAAGTACATCCCAGGGATGATGCCAGGAGCCTAGATCCCCATGCAGGAATGGGTTTAGACATTTGCTCAAAATGCCCTCATTACCAGAATAACACAGACAGCAGACTCCACAATGTCTGCTTAATAGAAGGCTCCTCTGGATGGCTCTCAACATAGCCAATGGAAACTATGCACCATTAGGGAACAAATGGGCTTGAAACTAACAGGTGAAGCTTGATGGTAAGAAGGTGGAGGGACAACTAAAAGAAACTGGGGCTCTCTACAACACTTTCCATACATTCTACTGCATTACATAAAAAGAACATTATTACACTGTATTACAAACGGCTGCCTGTTTTTAGGCACTCAGTACCATAATTATGTACTGACCATAACGTTTCATGTGTGTTATCTATTTTCATTCGTCCTCAACTTATGGGTTCGGATCAGATTCTTCAGATCAGACTCAGTCACTGCAAAAGCTTAAGCTTGTGGCAACCAGAAAACACTCAAGCTACTCCGTTACCCAAAATGCACAAACCCCTAGTACCTCAGATCCTGTTTGCTAACATCAGCAGAAATAAGTACTTAATTACAGAAAGAGAGGAGACACTACCTGGAGCCACATTCCAAGGAAGTGGAATAATTAGAAAAACACTCACTCTTCCAGTAGACTACAGGGCAGGAGGTTGGTGGAAGGGGAGTTGAGGAAGGAGGACAACACAGATGGAACATTACGGTGAGTACATAATTAGAAGTTATGTACCTACCATAACATTCCATGTTAGTTGTCTTCTCTCGCCTTCTTTCTTGCTGGATGGGTTCGGAGCCGATCCTCGGCTCCGACTCGGCACTTGCTTTAGCTCGAGAACTCCTTTTACCAGCTCGAGGCAACCCTATATCCCATGATGCAAGGCGGAACTACCTCAGATCTCGTTTGGCAGCTAACTGACCCTGCTAAAGATTATCCTAACATAATTAGGAACCATGGTTCCTAAAAGAAGTCCTCATAACAATGCTCCAGAGGAAACAATCTAATAGGAACTCTCCAAGATCTGTCCAGGCCAGGGGGAAGGAGGGAGGGACGCAAGAAAGAAGGCGAGAGAAGACAACTAACATGGAACGTTATGGTAGGTACATAACTTCTAAATGTTAAGTTGTCAATCTCGCCTTCATTCTTGCTGGATGGGACCGCGTCCCTAGCACCTGTATCCCGGGTGGCTCAATGGAACAGACTCTTGAGAACTGTGGAACCAAAACTGGCCCTATCTCTAGAGGCCAAATCCAACTTGTAATGAGACGCAAAGGTATGAGGCGTGGCCCAAGTAGCTGCTGCACAAATAGTGTCAATGGGAAGTCTATCCTGAAAGGCTACAGAAGTGGATAGACTCCTGGTGGAATGTGCTTTTGGCTTAGAAGATAGTTGTTTGCCCCTTAGAGAGTACACATAGGAAATGGTGGAAGTCAACCATCTAGATAAGGTCACTTTAGAAACTGGAAGACCTAACCTGTTTTCTGCATAGGAGACAAACAATTGGTCTGATTTTCTAATTTGTTTAGTCCTATGCAAGTAGTACCTGAGCTGACGATGAACATCCAAAAAATGCAGCTTCTGTTCAGCTCTGTCAGAATAGTTAGGAAAGAAAACTGGTAGATCAATAGATTGGTTAATATTGGTTTGAGATACAACCTTGGGAAGAAAGGAAGGGTTAGTTCTGAGTGAAACCCTATCCTTATGAAAAACCAGATAAGGTGAACGAATACAGAGGGCCTGAATCTCAGAAACTCTTCTTGCAGAAGTAACAGCCAGTAAAAATATAGTTTTCCACGTCAATAACTTTAAAGAACACGTAGCAGACGGTTCGAAAGGAGGTAGAATTAGGGATGCAAACATTAAGTTTGGATCCCATTGCGGAGGAGGATGTTTCACAGGCGGTTTTAGGAGAAAAACTCCTCTTAAAAATGCTTTGCATAACCTATGAGACATGATGTTATTGTCATGCAAGCCAACATGATACTTGGAAATAGCAGCCAGTTGTACTTTGACTGTAGATGACGAAGATCCCGAATGAAAAACCTCCGCCAGGAAATCCAAAACAGAATGTACAGGAGCGGTAAAAGGATCAATATTTCTGGCGTTTGCCCAAATCGAAAAACGTCGCCACTTGCTAGCATAAACAGTTCTAGTGGATGACTTTAAAGAAGACACTAAAATGTCTCTGACTGAGTCAGATTATCATTGGTAGCCTGGCTAGGGAAGGAAGTGGAGCAACCAAGCAGTGAAGTTGAGAGAATGAATGGCCCGGTGCTGCTGACCCGACTGGTGGATCAAAAGATCCGGAACTGGGTCCAGATGCCAGGGCTGCACCAGAAGATGATGATGTAGAGACGGAAACCAAATTTGTCGAGGCCAATATGGAGCAATGAGGATCAATTTGGCTCTCAAAACGGTGGCTTTCTGAATGACTTGTGGAATCAATGGAAAGGGAGGAAAAGCATAAAGAAGTCCCGAGGCCAATCCTGGGTTAGAGAGTCTCTCAAGGGTTGGCCTGGAAGAGGAAATAGTGTGAAGTAATCTGGGCACTTGCTGTTTTGAGGAGTAGCGAAAAGATCGCAACAAGGGGTGCCCCACTTCAGAAAAATCTGATCCACTACAGATTGATTGAGAGACCACTCGTGAGGCATCAGAATAGATCTGCTTAGCCTGTCCGCCAATAGGTTGGACCTGCCGGGGATGTGCGTTGCTATCAGAAACCGCTGAGAAGAGATCGCCCATTGCCAAAGTCTGAGAGCTTCTCGACATAAGGGATAGGACCTGGTTCCGCCCTGTTTGTTGATGTACCAGACCACGGACATGTTGTCCGTCTGTACTGCAATAGTCCCTGTGGGAAGAAAGTCGTCGAGGGCTTGCAACGTTAAAAGCACTGCTCTCATCTCCAGGACGTTTATGTGCAGGTGGTATTCTATGGGCTGCCACGTCCCGTGGACCATCCTGCCCTGATAATGCCCCCCCCACCCGATCAGAGAGGCATCCGTGGTGACTGTGACAACTGGAGGAGGGGAACAAAGGGTTGGCCCTGATGAAGAAGAGGGGAAGATATCCACCATCGTAGATGAGCCCTGCAAGACTGTGTTACCAAGATTTCGTGTCTCATGGGCAGATCGTGGTACGACCACTGCGTGAATAACATCCACTGCAGGAGACGCATGTGGAAGCGAGCCAGTGAAAGAAGAACAATGGCCGCAGCCATTAGGCCTAGAACTTTCAAGACAAACCTGGCTTTGATCTTGTTGCTTTGTAACAGAAGCTGAACAAATTTCTGGATGTCCAGAATCCTTTGATCTGTTAGCCTGGCTAACATTATGACGGTATTTAACTCTGCGCCTATAAAGGTGATAGATTGGCAAGGCAGCAGAGAGGATTTTTCGAATTTACGAAATTCCTAGACTCTTGCAAAGCTGTAGGGTGTAGTCTCTGGACCGAAGAAGCTGATGCTTGGAGGTGGCGGAGAGGAGCCAGTCGTCCAAATAAGGAAACACCTGGAATCCTCGACGTCTCAGGTGAGCTGTGACCACTGCCATGCATTTGGTGAACACTCTGGGGGCTGAAGTGAGGCCAAAGGGCAGTGCTCTGAATTGGTAATGACTGGCTCCCAGCCGAAAGCGGGGAAACCTTCTGGAGCGTCTGTGAATCTTTATGTGATAGTATGCATCTTGAAGGTCTATAGAGCACATCCAGTTGTCCTTGCCCAGAAAGGGCAGAATGGATTGCAGCGTGACCATCCGGAATCTTGAATTTTTGACAGACTTGTTTAGTCTGCTTAGGTCTAGTATCGGTCTCCAATCTCCCATCCTTTTGGGGACCAAAAAGAATCTTGAGTAGAAGCCGGATCCTACTTGGTCTGCTGGCACTGTTTGGATGGCTCTTTTCCAGGAGTTTTGAAACTTCCTGTCTTGCCAAATCCCTTTGACCGGGTGAGATGTCTGGAAGGGATTGTAGAGGTACGGGAAACCTTTCGAAGGGGATTTTGTAACCCTCGGATATGATCGACTGTACCCACTTCTCTTGTGATAGGGATTGCCAGGCTACTGGGTACAGCGAAATTCTTCCCCCGACTGCCTCCAAGGGTGGACAGTCGGGCAACACCTCAGGGATGCTGAAAGGGCTTCTCAGGAAGAGACTCCCTGTTGCCCTGGTTCTGAGGACCCCCCCCGCCTCTAGGGCGGTGTCTATTATTGTTACCCCCTCTGCCTCTGGGGGTAAACTGACCACATGTGTCCGGTGTAGCTCCTTGGGCTTTACGGAACCACATCTTCCCCCCCTTCTGACCCTTGGGATATGGTCTAGGAGGAGTGGAAAACTGGACTCCAACGGCAGAAAGAGTTTTACCGTCCTGTTCACATCTGGTCAAAGTATCCTTCACCTTAGGTCCGAACAAAGCCGAACCGTCAAAGGGGGTGTTGGTGAAGGACGCCTTAAAGGGGTCCGCAAAATTACACAGCCGCATCCAGGCTTGGCGTCTAAGAGCAACACCTGTGCCTGCGGCCCTGCTCGCTCCATCGGCCGCATAAGATATGAGCCGCATGGAGGAGTTAGATATGGAATTCAGGATAGCAAGCTGTGAGGCAATCTTTTCCTGAGCCCCAGCAGCAGAAGGATCCTGGACTACTTCTCCCAGTTCCTTGAGAATATCTCGTTGAAGCCTGGTGAAGTGACAAAGGTAATTCAGCGAACGCATAGCAAAGGTCGCTGAAGAAAACATCCGCTTTCCATACCTGTCCATGGTCCTAGAATCCTTATTAGGAGGATGGACAGGTACTGAAGGATCCGCCAGTTCCTTCTTAGTGGCCGCTACCACCATAGCATCCACAGAGACACCTTTGGACAGGAACTGTTTATCCGAAGGGGCCGTGATGAACTTGGATGGTCTCCTGGGGACAGGTTCCACAGAATCTGGAGCCACGCCTTCGAGCCACTACCTGCATGAGTGGGTCGAAAGGCGGAGACAACCAGGAGGTGGAGGGTCGGGATCCAAAAGCCTCCAGGTATACCGACTCATCCTCGGAGGGGTCAATGGAGGGCCAATTCCCCCTCTGTTTGAGGAGCTCAAGGATGTCTGAAAATGAGACATTCTCAGAGGGGGACCGTGGGGAACCCTCCGTCTCATCTAAGTCAGTATCAGATGTAGTAGACTCAGGGGAGTCTGTGTGTTTCCTCTTACGCCCCTCTTCCGAGGGGTTCCCCTGCAGGGTCAGGAGAAACCTCGGAAGAGGAGGAAATTCCCAGTGGGGAAACCTGGGGCGATGGATCCCTGGGCCTGAGAGCAAGAGGCTGGCAAGAGGCATCTGCAGGCACTGATGAGGGAGGAGCTAGAGGGATAGACCGTTGACCAGGCTCAGAGGCCAGGACACTCCTCATCACCTCAAAGGCTCCTCTCCTCGGGAGATCTGAACACACCCGCTCCGAAGAAACAGGAATGGTCGGCTCCAAGGAGAGAAGGCTCCAAGGCCAATGTCGGCGCCGAGCTTACCAAAGCGAAGCCCGAGAGGGAGAGCGGGGTCGGACAAGGGTCCGATGCCACTAGCCCCTCGGAGCCGACAGTGGAAACCCGACGACCGGATCCCTCCAAGGAAGGTCTCAAGGAGGAGATCGGGGCCGAAGACGACGGAGCCGAAGGATGTATCGGCTCCGGCATCGAAACAGTCGCTGTCCCAAGAAGCTCCGGCTCCGAACTCTGGTGTGGAGTCGGAGGAGGAATCTCAAGAATCGGGCTATAGCCAAGTCTGTTGAGACGGGCTATGGAGCATTTGGGCCAGTGCCTGAGACTTCAACAGCCTGCTTACCACCCTCTCCAAATCGTGGTCAGACAGCCTGGAAGATCTCGAAGATCGGCTCCGATGGCTCCGCTCCTACAAAAGAGGAGACCCCGGAGCCGAGTGAATACTTAGTATCGAAGGGGATCGGGATCTCTTACGGGTCGAAGCCATCGGAGCCGAAGTCCCTTGAACCCCAGATGGAGCCGAGGATATCTCGGCTTCGATGCTGGATAAAGTGTCGGCTCCAGCCGGAGCCGACAAGGCCACAGTAGTGAGGGTATCGGAGCCGGTCGGCACCGAACCCACTACTCTAACAGAAGAAGTATCGACTCCAGCCGGAGCCGATATCAGCTCCGACGGAGCCGGAGCCACCGGAGGAGGCTTGGACACTGTAGCCTGAACCTTCGGTGGCTTAAGAAGTTTTCCTGCCCCTGGCTTAGGAGGAGAACCTTCAGGTTTAAGTAAACCTCGGAGGATTAATTTGTTCCTCCTTTCCTGCAGGACTCTCTGGCTAAAAGCATGACACAACGCACAGGAGTCCTGCAGGTGCAAAGGCCCCAGGCAATACACACAAGAAGTGTGACCGTCTGTCAGGGACATTTTCTGACAGCACTGGTCACACTTCTTGAAGCCTGAGACCTTGCCTTCTCTAGACATCCTAAAAAGGATAGACACAAACAGTCCCCACAAACACACAACTTAATCCCTACACAGACACACAGGAAGGGAATAACTTGGGGAACTAGGCCTGACAAACTTTAAACTGAAAACTATTATAAAAGTTTAAAAGGAAGGGAATAGGGTGGGCTGTAACTAAGTACAGGCTAATCTAACACTAAAGGGAAAAAATAACCCCCTAACTGAACTTTTTCTTCTTTAACAAGAAAAAACTTACCTCAGCTGGCAAAGGAGACCTCTTTCGCTAAGCGGCAAACGAGATCTGAGGTAGTTCCGCCTTGCATCATGGGATATAGGGTTGCCTCGAGCTGGTAAAAGGAGTTCTCGAGCTAAAGCAAGTGCCGAGTCGGAGCCGAGGATCGGCTCCGAACCCATCCAGCAAGAATGAAGGCGAGATTGACAACTTAACATCTTCTTTATCAAACGTTGTCCATTTTTATTCTGTCCTCAACTTATGGGACAGAGTCCCCAGCTACCTAAATCCCCGGGTGGACTCGAGGAAGGATATTCCAGAGCACCACTGTACCAAATGATGCTCTACCCCTGGAGTCCATATACAATTTGTAATGAATAACAAATGTGTGGGGAGTAGCCCAAGTTGCTGCAGCACAAATGTCCATGGAAGATCTAGACTGGAAGACTGATGAAGTAGCCATGGTTCGACTGGAATGAACTCATAATGGTTTTGATACGGTAAAGCCCAATTTGTTGTATATATAAGAAATATAATTTGTAAGCCATATAGATACAGTAATTTTGACAAGTTTTCCTAGTTTCATGTAGGAAAAAAAATAAATAAAATTAAAAAAAAAAAGTTAACTGGTCAATTTTCCTGATATTTTCTGTTCTGTACAGGTAAAAACGTAATTGCCTGTGGACATCCAATAAATGCAATGTATATTCACATTTGTTAGAAAATCTGGGAATACTGGCAAATTGGCAGACTGATTAATATTAGCTCTGAAACCACTTTAGGAAGAAAGGAAGCATTCATTTTTAAAAGGGACTCTATTTGTGAAAGATCAAATAAGGCAGTTTCAAAGACAAGGCCTGAATCTTTGAAATTCTTCTTGCAAAGTAACGACTACTAGAAAATTGTTTTGCAAAAGAAATACTTGGTCACATTTAGGTGCTGGTTTCAAAGGTGGTGGTGGTGGTAAGGTTGGTTGAGGAAGTTGCTGCAGAACCACATTAAAATCCAATGGGGGAGTAGGGTCTGTAAAAGGAGGCCTCAGAAGAAGAGTACCTTGCAAAACAGGTTTTGCATACTCAGAGGCAACAGAAACACCTTCAAATCCTATGTGTAAATTTGAGATCGCTGCTAGCTGGACCTTCAATGTGGAGGAGCTAGCTCCATCTTTAAAAAATATGGCTAAGAGCTCAAGGATACTATGCAAAGGGGCTGAAAAGGGATCAGCATTATTTTTAAATCTTCTCCATTTACTGGAGTAGACTTTTCGTGTTGATGTGTTATGTGATGATAAAAGTATGTGAAGGACTGGAAGGGAAGAGGATAAGTTGCCTGGCTATTAATGGAAATGAAAAAGCCAGGCAGTCATCCTGAAGTTCGATATGTCTGGATGAATCATGTCTGTCGGATGAGACAGTAGGTCTTGAGTCAGATCCAGAATCCACAGTTGCTAGAGTAAGCGAGGCCAAAGGAAGGAGAACTTTTAGTTATGTACTTACCATAACGATAGATGTAGGTGATCCATCTCGCCTACATTCATTACTGACGGGCTCGGAGCAGAGAGTCTGCTCCAACTCGGCCACTATAACTAGCACGAAGTCTCTCATTGGCTGGGCTAACCCTGTATCCCAGGATGCATCACGCCCAAACCCCCAGATCTTGTTTGCCCCAATATTATCTTCCCACATACACCACACCACAAGGATATATATGTAAGAGGAAAGAAAAAATAATATCCTCAGAGGAATCAGAATACAAGTTTCCTCCAAGTCCAACAGGTAGGGGGAAGGAGGGCGGGTACGTAAGAATGTAGGCAAGATGGATCACATACATCTATCGTTATGGTAAGTACATAACTAAAAGATGTAATGTGATCCTATCTCGCCTACATTCATTACTAACGGGACAGCGTCACTAGCACCTAAATCCCGGGAGGCTCACTGGAAAACACTCCTGAGCACTGTGGAACCAAAGGAAGCCCGACCTCTAGAGGCCACTTCCAGTTTGTAATGAGAAATAAAGGTATGTGGAGAAGTCCAAGTAGCCGCTGCACATATCTCATCTATGGATAGTCTAGTATGAAAGGCCACTGAAGTTGACATAGCCCTGGTAGAATGCGCCTTAACTGGAAAGGGAAGATCCTTACCCGCTAATGCATAAATAAATGAGATGCAGTCTCTAATCCACTTAGCTATGGTGCCCTTAGTTACAGATCTGCCAATTCTATTGTCCGAAAAGGACACACACAACTGATCTGATTTCCTCTCCTGTTGTGTCCTATTTAAATAAACCTCAGTTGTCTATGCACATCCAACTGATGAAATTTGTATTCCGCTTTGTTGGAAAACCGTGGAAAAAAGACCGGAAGCTCAATAGAATGGTGGAAACAAAGGGCAGAAGAGACCTTAGGGAGAAAGGAAGGATTAAGTCTCAGAGATACTCTGTCCTGATGAAAAATTAAATAAGGAGGTTTAACAGAAAGGGCTTGAAGCTCAGATACCCTTCTGGCTGAAGTTATGGCTACCAAAAACGCAGTCTTCCATGACAAAAATTTCAATTTGCAGGAGGCTGCCGGCTCAAAGGGAGAAGACGTTAAAGCTCTGAACACCACATCTAAATCCCACGGCAAGACGGGTTGCAAAACCGGAGGGCGAAGCAACCAGGCTCTTTTCAGAAAGGCTTTACACAGCTTATGACCCATGAGGGAAGGCTCATGTGCAACATGATAATTGGAGATTGCTGCCAACTGAACCTTTATAGTGGAGGCAGCAGAGCCCAGTCTAAAAAGTGTTGCTAAGAAATCTAACACCGCTGACACAGGGGCTGTAAGGGGATCAAGATCACGTTGCTGAGCCCAAATTGCAAATCTCTTCCATTTACTAGAGTATATTTTCCTAGTAGAAGACTTGTGGGAGGAAGACAGAATATGTACTACTTACGGGGTAAAGATATGCTGTCTGACTAAGGTCGGAAGTGGAGAAGCCAGGCAGCGAGCTTGAGAGTTCATAGGGATGGATGGAGCTGTCCTGACTGATGAGTCAATAGGTCTGGAGCTGGGTCCAGAATCCAAGGACCATCCACTGCATACTTCCGAAGGAAGGGGAACCAAACTTGATGGGGCCAGTGTGGTGCGATCAAAATCATCTTGCTTCCCAAGCAGGTAGCCTTCTGAATCACTCTTGGTAGAAGAGGGACCGGCGGGAAGGCATAGAGCAGACCGGAGGGCCAATTGTGGACTAGAGCATCCCTGGGTGACTCCCCCTGTGGGGGGATCAGAGTGAAAAAATTGCTGCACTTCGCAATCAGGGGGCTGGCAAAGAGGTCGCAGCAGGGAAGGCCCCACCTGGAGAAGATCTGAGCAGCCACTCGGTCGTTCAGGGACCACTCGTGAGGCATCAGAATAGCTCTGCTCAGCCTGTCTGCTATCACATTGGACTTCCCCTGAATGTGCGTTGCCACTAGAAAGCGCTGGGAAGCGATCGCCCAATTCCACACACTCATGGCCTCCCTGCAAAGGGGGTAGGACTTGGTTCCTCTCTGCTTGTTCAGATACCAGACAACCGACATATTGTTGGAAAGAATCGCAATATTTCCCCTGGGAAGAGAGCTGTGAAGTGCCCGCAACGCTAGAAGTACCGCTCTCATCTCCAGAACATTGATATGCAAGTGAACCTCGTGGTCTTGCCACGTACCTTGGACCGTCACGCCCAGATAATGCCCCCCCACCCTATCTGGGAGGTGTCCGTGGTTACTGTGGTAATAGGGGACAGGGGGGGCTCAAGGGCCTCCCTTGATTCAGGTTGGACGAGAGAAGCCACCAACGCAGATCCTGCCGGCATCTCTCAGTGATGAGAATCGGATGGGACAAGAGACGTTCCCGATATGACCACTGGACCGAAAGGAGCCACTGAAGTATTCGCATGTGTAACCTAGCTAGCGGAACTAGGAGAATGGTAGTCGCCATTGATCCCAACAACTGAAGAACCATCCTGGCTTGGGCTTTTTCCCGGGGTAGTAAAGCCAAGACTTGGGCCTGTAACACTTTTATTCTCTCTGTCGGTAGGAAAGCTCACATCTCTACAGAGTCTAGCTCTGCGCCGATAAAGGCAACACGCTGTGATGGCAGCAATACAGATTTTGCCCAGTTGAATGAAATCCCTAGAAGATGGCCCAATCTGACAGTAGCTCTCATGGCTTGAACAAGTAGATGCCTGGTGGGGGCGGTGAGGAGCCAGTCGTCTAGATAAGGAAACACCTGGAATCCTAGACGTCTCAGGTGAGCTGTCACCACTGCCAGACACTTGGTGAACACCCTGGGGGCTGTGGTGAGAGCAAAGGGCAGGGCCCGGAATTGAAAATGACTGGCTCCCAGCCGGAAGCGTAAAGGATTCCTGGAAGTCTTGTTTATCTTGATGTGATAATAGGCATCCTTGAGATCGAGGGAGCACATCCATACTCCTTTTTCCAGCAATGGGAAAATGGATTGCAAAGTGACCATTCGGAACTTGGACTTCTTTACAAAGCGGTTTAGACGGCTGAGATCCAGAATGGGTCTCAAGTCCCCTGTTCTTTTTGGCACCAAAAATAACCTTGAGTAAGTTCCTAATCCGATCTGGTTTGCGGGGACTGGTTGGATGACTCCTTTTTCTAGCAGCTTTGAGACCTCTATTGTTGCCTGATTCCGTTGACTGGGTGGAACGTCCGGGATTTTCCTTGATGGTGGGGGGGGGGGGACAAATAAAGGGAATGGTGTAACCTCTGGTGATGACACGAAGCACCCATCGATCCTGAGTGATGGACTCCCAGGCCTGAAGATGCTCCGAAAAACAACCCCCGACTGGCTCCGGAGACGCACAGTCGGGTAATCCCTCAGGGAGATTGGTAGGAGGAACCACGAAAGGACTCGCAGTCTCTTGTATTGCAGGGGCCTCCACCGCCTCTAGGGCGACGCCTTCCATTAAAATTCCCCCCCTCCTCTGCCCCTGGAGGGGGGGGGGGGTCACTTTGATGGGCAGGGGAAGACTTTTGAGACTTTCTGAACCACATTTTCCCTCCCCTCTGAGCCTTGGGAGAAGGTCTAGAGGGAAGCGAAAAACGGGCCCCAACAGCAGACAAAGTCTTACCCTCCTGCTCACATCTAGTGAGGGTGTCTTTCACTTTGGGTCCAAAAAGGGAGGACCCGTCGAATGGGGCATCCGTGAAAGAAGACTTGAAAGCCTCCGCAAAATGACACAAGCGCATCCAAGCTTGCCTCCTGAGGGCTATGCCCGAACTCGCTGCTCTACCCGCCCCCTCGGCTGCATAAGATATGAGCCTCATGGACGAGTTGACGATGGAAGAAAGGGTAGACAGCTGGGCGTTAACAGACTAGGCCAACGCCTCAGGCAAGTTACCCGACAGGGTATCTCCCAACTCCTTTATGAGATCCCTTTGGAGCTGCGTAAAATGACACAAGTAATTCAGTGACAGCAAGGTCAAGGTCGCTGAAGACAGGGTACGCTTCCCATACCTACCCATACTCCTAGACTCCTTATTAGGAGGATGGATGGAAGTAGAAGCCTCTGCCACGTCCTGCTGAGTGGCAGATGCCACCACCATAGCATCCACAGGTACTCCCTTGGTCAAAAATTCTTTTCCAGGATGCGCAGATAAGAACTTATTGGGGCGGCTAGGAACTGGCTCCACAGAGTCAGGGTGTTCCCACACCCTTCAACAAATAAGATCCAATAATTCATCGAAGGGTGGAGACACCCAGGAGGCGGAAGGCTGGACTCCGAAGGCCTTGAGGAAGACAGACTCCTCCTCAGAAGGGTTTTTGGATGGCCAGTCGCCCCACTGTCTCAAGATCTCCAGGATATCGGAGAACGAGACATAATCAGAGGACGACTTCGGGGACCCTTCTGCATCATCGAGGTCGGTGTCCGAGGTGACAGACTCACCTGGGGAGTCTACGTGCTTCCTCTTACACAACTTCTTCCTGGGAGGCTCCTCAGGCACCGACTCTGCAGGGCCCTCAGAAAGCAGGGGACCACACATGGAGGTATCCTCAGGCCTAGGAGCCCTGCTGTCCAGAGATAAGGGGGCACCAGCAGCTCCAGTCACAGTGTCTGGGAAAGGAGTTGCCGATTCAGGTGAAGTCACTATGGACTTGGCCAGCGCGCTCCTCATAGCCTCGAAGGCAGGTCCACCAGAATTGGACGAAAAACCCGCCTCAGAGACCATGACGGGAGTCGGAGTACCCCTAGCCGAAGCACCAAGGGGGAGACTCGGAGCCGAAACCTGAAGCCCCGATGTATCCCCCTCGGGCTCGACCCATCAGAGTACCGAAACCTGTAGAAGGGATGGAAAAGGTTGGAGCTGAGGTAGGATCAGAAAGACTAGCAGGAGGTTTTGGAGCCGACCCAAGGACTTCACTCGATTCGGCAGACTCCAGCTCAGATGACACCGAGGTTGTCGGAGGAGGAAGAAACGGAACAGATATAGTGGCTGGCTCCGGAGCCGACTGGGCTGGAGCCGAAAATAATTTAGTTAGCACTGGCGACTGGAGGAGCCTCTGGACCACCCTATCCACATCCGAATATGACAGCCTGGAGGACTTGGAGGAGACAGAAGGGGGTCAGGAAACCTTCTCTGTCGGAACAGAGACAAGACTGGGGGATCGGCTCCGAATCGGTTCCAAAAGGATCGGAGCCGAAGCAGGCTCGAGAACCACCGCAACCTCCTTCGGCGCTGACTACCGTGGAGTCGAAGAAACCGACCCCGAAACAGGCAAGGCTTCCTGCGGCTCGGAGACCAGTGGAGCCGAGGAAGGAGATATAGCCTTTAACCTTTTCTCCGGAGGCTCCGAAGAACCAGTCGGAGCCAGAGACTTCATTTTTGCCTTGGACCTGGATTTCTCTGAAGGGGGAGAAGACAATAAAGTTTCCTCAAAGGAGGGTTTAAATCAAACCCTTAAGGATAAGTTTATTTTTTCTCTCCTGTAAAACCCTGGAAGAGAAGGCATGACAAACACTGCAGGATTCCTGCAAGTGTATGGCCCCAAGACAATAAACACAGATGGCGTGGCCATCAGTCAATGACATTTTGTACGCACATTTGGCGCATTTCTTAAAGCCAGATGGCTTATTTTCTTTTTGCTCCTTACCAGACAGAAGGAAAAAACAACCGCACTCAGCAACACAAGGAGGGAGGGTGGAAAGGGCTCTAACATAAACGCCCGGACACTAAGGCACAAGAAATGCCTGACACTAAGACACAAGATAGGGCAAAGGCCCTCTAACTCAAACGGGCCTAGCCCACCAAAAAGAAGAATACCACACAACCAACAACAAAAAGGCCGCAATCAGTCACAAAAAATGGAAATAACAGACAATGTAGCTATTAAAATAGCTTTTTGGTATAAAACTCTAGCAAACGGCTAGAAGTTCAAAAAAAGAGAGGGTACTTAGCCACAGCCAAGTCGAGACCACGTTGTTACTCTAGGAGCGGCAAACGAGATCTGGGGGTTTGGGTGTGATGCATCCTGGGATAGAGGGTTAGCCCAGCCAATGAGAGACTTCGTGCTAGTTACAGTGGCAGAGTCGGAGCAGACTCTCGGCTCCGAGCCCGTCAGTAATGAATGTAGGCGAGACAAGATCACATTACATCCAAATTTTTTGAGGCCAGAAAAAGGTACAATGAAGTTAACTTTGCTCTTCAATATGGCACCTTTCTGCAGAAACTTGGAAGTAAACAGGATTGGTGGGTTGGCATAAAGAAGGTCTGGGGGGCCATTCATGAAATACAACACCCCTCTGTGACTCCCCATGTGAGGGTATCATGGCAAAGTAGCTGTTTCACTTGTTTAGGGAAGAAGCAAAAAGATTGCAGTAAGGCTAGCCCCACTAATGAAAAATCATATCTACCACAAGTTTGTTGACAGACCATTTGTGAGGTACAAGAATATACTTGCTCAGCCTTATCTGTTATCACACTGGACTTCTCCAGAATTTGTGCTGCGACGAGAAAGCAGGTGGATAAGATCACCCATTGCCACACTGACTGCTTCTCGACACAAGGGGTAAGATCCGTTACCTCCTTGCTTGTTGATGTACCAAACTACGGAGATGTTGATCATTTGAATTACAACTATCCCCAAAGGGAGATGATCTTCAAAAGCATGCAACACCAAAAGTACAGCTCTCATCTCTAAGGCACTGATATGCAAACTGGCCTCTTTGGGGGACCCAAGTGCCTTGGACCTTCTTCCCCAGGTAATGCCCTCCCCCACCCTAAGTGGGCAGCATCCAGGGTCACTATGTCCTTGGGCTGAGGAGGAATGAATGGGTGGTCTTGCAAAACCTGTTCTGACTGAATCCCATCACTTGAAATCTCTATCGCAAATCTGAGTAATACATATCAGGGCTGACACAGGTTGATAAAGTATTGAGCACTACATGGCTAGCAGCCATTATAGAATTCTCATACAAAACCTGGCTAACGGTACTAGAGTTATTGCCACTTCCATCAATCTTAGGGCCTGAAGAACTATTTTTCTGACCTGTGCTCTTAATGTTTTAATTGTTAGAGGAGGCATTGAAGCTATTTTTGTATTGACCAATTCTCCTATAAACTCCAACTTTTGAGTTGGTTCCAAATTATACTATTCATAATTTATGGTTATCCCTAGAAAGCAGCACATCTGAAGAACTTGATTTCTTGCCTTTATTGTTTGATGCCTGGTCAGGGGAGTAATGAGCCAGTCGTCTAAATATGGAAACCAGGAATCCTTGCACTCTCAAGTGAGCTGCTACTACTGCCATACATTTAGTGAACACCCTGGGGGTGGTGGTGAGACCAAAGGACAGAATTCTGAATTGGTAAAATACCTTCCAGATTGCCTGTTCATTTTTATGTGATATTACACATCCTGAAAGTCTATCGAGCACATCCAGTAGTCTTTGCCCAGAAATGGGAAAATGGACTGAACTGTGACCATCCAAAACTTGACACGTCAAACTGATTTGTTCAACTTGCTGTGATCCAAGATTGGTCTCCAGTCCACCGTTTTGTTTGGCACTAAAAAGAACCTTGAGTAACTTCCGGATTATATCTGGTCTGGTGGAACCTCCTGGATGACTCTTTCTAGTAGCTTTTGTATTTGAAGTGCTGCTTGCTCCTTCTGACTGGGTGGAACATTGGGGATTTTTCTTGAGATTGGAGGAGGAGAAAGGGAAAAGAGCATTATATAACATCTGGTAATGATCTTCTGCACCCATGCCTCCTTTCAGAATCATTGGAAGGATCTGTCGAAAAAGGAGTCTCTGGACCCTTGATTTTGCAGACCACCTCTGCTGTTAGGGAGGCATCTACCATAGAAGTCCCCCCTCTCTACCCCTAGGGAAACCTACTCCACACTTGGCCTGGAAAGGACCCTGGGACATTTTGAACCACATATTTCCAGTACCTCAGATTCCTAGAGAAGGAGCTTTGAGAGATGGAAAAAACATACACCCGTGGCACACAGGGTTTTTTCTGTCCTTTTCACACATGGATAAAGTGTCCTTAACTTTGGGGCCAAATAAAGACGTTCCATCAAAGGGAGCACTGACGAACAAAGACCTGAAGGCCTCTGTAAAATCACACAAGCACATCTAGGTGTGCCTTCTTATGAAAATACCAGAATCCGCTGCCATTGAGGTTCCTTCAGCTGCATGCAAAATTAACCTCATGGAAGAATTGGAGATTGATTGCAGGGTAGCAAACTGAGAATTAACAGACACTGGTACCTCATTAGAAACTGATCCTGAAAGGGTATCAGAGTTCCTTACCTAGGTCTCTGTAACCTGGTGAAACATGCCAAATATTTCCGAGACCTTAAGGCAAAGGTTGCTGAAGCACTGACACTTCCCAAACCTATCCATCATGCAAGACTCCTTGTTTGGAGGGTGGACAGTTGAACTCTCCAGATAGCTCCTTTTTAGAGGCTGCTGCCATGACCATAGTGTCAACAGGTACCCCTTTTGTCCAAACTGTCTGTTCTCTGGTGCTGTTAAAATTTTGTCAGGTCTCAGGGAATTGGTTCGATGGCGTTTGGGGTGTTCCATGCCCACAAAGATCAAATCCATGAGGTCACTGGCGGCCAAAGTCACTCAGGAGGTAGACGGGCTGGTAATGAACTTCTCCAGGAACAAGGACTCCTCAAACGAAGGGTTGCTGGACTTCTAGCCACCTCTCTGTTTCAGGATTTCAAGGATGCCTCCAAACTGGACATCTTCAGGAGGTGACCGTGGGGACCCTTCATGTTCAAACTCTATCTTCTGTGACTGACTCCTCAGAGTCTAAATGCGTTGTCTTGCACATTTCTCTTCTTGCCTTGACTGCCTCAGTGGGATGCCCTGCGGCGGTATCAGAAGAGATGGGAACACCCTGCTGGGAAGCCTGGGGTTTTGGTAATGGCTGTCCCTGGGGAGAGGATAGACAAGACTCTAAGCAAAGAGATGGCAAGCCTGTAGACTGAGGATCTGAGAGGAAGGGAACCATCTTGGTTGAGGATTCAGACAAGGCTCTCTCCATAACCTCAGAGGCAGATCACCCCAGAGAGAAACAGGACCCCAGGTTCGCAAGGACAAGCCTCTGGACCAAAGTCCCTCCCTGTGCCAAGAAAAACACCTCCAAGGCTGAAGCTGGAGCCGAGCTAACCCACACCAAGGCCCCCAGGTGTAGAAATGGCTCTGAAAACTCCAGAGTCAACTGTGACACCTTGGATCCAACAAACGAGCTCTGGCACTGAGAGCTCTCCAGATCCGATTTAACCGAAGAGCTCAGAACAAGCTTCGGATCAGAGGATAAAGACATTCTTAGATTCTATGAAGATGGGCCCAGACTCAGATCCGTTATCTTTAAGACAATCTGGAGTTGGAGGAAGAACTTGCACAGGGGGAGTAATGGAATGTTGGATCTCCTAACCCAAACGGGTAGAAGCTGACAGAACACTTGACATACTTCACAATGAAAGAATCCTGGTCACCAACCTGTCCACATCAACTTCCATATGGCTCCTGAAGAGCAAGTGGGCACAAGGGAAGGAGAACTTGGTCTCTCCAAAAAGGGAGAGGGAACCCTGGATGGACCAGGGTCTACTGAGGGAGAGTATCTGGTCCTTGGAAGGGGCATAGAATGAATAGTTGGACCTGACAGTTTTGGTGTCAGATCAAAAGCTCCAGAGTCAGGTGTCTTGGATCGGAGTATGAAGTCGGATCAAGGGGAAGCTTCCAATAAGACCTAAGAAAAAGAAGGAAGCAAACCTTTGAGAATTTTACTCTTTCACTCCACCACAGCTCTAGGGTTGAAGGAGTGGCAAATGGAGCAGTGCTCCTGGAGGTGATGGGATCCTAAACAATAGACAAATAACATATGTCAGAAAGCATTTTTTTACCGCATTTAGTACATTTTTTGAAATCGGACAGTTTTCTCTGCTATATTGATATGGAATAAAGAATTTTAACTGCCAGAGATGTAGCATTTTTTTTGACGGGGGGACTACCAACGATGGCATTAAGAGAAAATAAAACACTTTATAAAGTGTAAGGCAGGGACAGAGTACCAACAATAGCATGGAAGAACAGAAGTACAAAAATGGAAAAAAATATAAACAGAAAAAGGAAGAAAACAGTTTTAAAGAGAAAAAATTTAACATGTTAATAAATCAAAAGTTGTTAGAGCACTGTAACACCATGTCTTTCGCTGGAAATGAGATGCGAGGTGCTTGGGGTTGGTACAATGTGGGTAAGTAAGTAGCTGGAGAGTTTTCTGGCTGCCACGAACATTTGCAAAGGCCGAGCAGGATCCAGGGTATTAGATCTGAGCCCATAAATTGAGGAAAGAATGAAAACTGACATCAGATCTGCTGTTTAACTTGTACTGCTTTAGAAATTACTACAAGTATGAGATGCTGTTTAAAAAAAAAAAAAAAGGCACAGATTACAGTTTCTAACAAACTAAACTGGAGACTAAAGTAAGAAATGCCTGGAAAGTACCACAAACAGTACGTAAAACCTGCAATGTACAGCTACATCTGCCCTGGAAATAACTAGATGGAGATGCTGCCTGCCTGGTTACAAAAATGGACATGAAACACAAGGCTCACGATTTTTAGTTATGAGGACTCTTACTGACCTGTAATCCCACAGCACCTTAGCCACTGCTCTGCAAAACTGTTAAATCGCTCAGCATACCAGACTGCTATAACTTTACCCTCTTTCACGACGCAATACTATGCTGTGGAAACCTCACACTAATATACTGTCTGCATTTTTGCATCAATTACCATTGGTATTTCCAATTCAATGATTTGTGTTACAATCACTCTTACGAGAAGGACTTCTCTACATTTTAGTCTTCCTACAATGCAGGGGTGGGGGAGCATTCCATAGGTAAGAGCAATTAAGCTTTTAAGCAAACCAAGTACACGGCGGTCAGCTTTTTAGAGCTTCGAAATGATTCTCTTCCCTTATGTCAGGGATACAAAACTATCTTTTCCACAACAGATCACTTTCAGTGGAAAGAACAGTTTTCACATAATCCCTTACTACACATTCCAGCAATCCAAGACATTACTTTCGCAGACTATCACTACCATGGAGGTTAAGAGATTTATATGACCCTCTCCCTCCATACAACAATAAACCACCATCCTATTTCAGCAGATTGTCAATTCTGTGGTGGTAAGGGCCCTTAGGCGACTGTTAAGTCGAGGAAGGCATTTCAAAGTAAAAATACCATCTAAAAGTACTAAATTAGTACTGCTGTTAACTTTCTGCTACAAGCCTTTCCAATTACAAGTATGACAGCAGCCAAGTAGAAAAAGTACAGTTGAACAAGTTGAACTGTCCTTAACACTACATGTTCGAATGATCACTGCTGCAGCAGCCGTAACTATACGAGTTGTACCCTGCCAAGGATGTAACAGTTAACCTGCTTCCAAAGCTTCAGGGCACCTTCTACGTGCACCAACTGTCAAGCAGCATGAGCTAAGTCGACTAAAAGACAAGTTTAGGAGCGAAGCCCTTTTTAGCTTTCCTGCCCAGCAGAGACAGGGAAGCTGAGCGCTAAAAGCACAAGGCTAGAAATGACAAAAAAAAAAATAAGTGTCCACACCCTAGCATAAAAAACACACACCAAAAAATAGGGGGATGGAGGGAGGGAATGGCTGCTGCAGCAGTGATCATTCAAATATCTACTGTTAAGGTAAGTTCAACTTACACAATTACACTGTGTTAATCATACTGACCACTGCGCCAGTAGCCTTAGCCATATGGCTAATCTAACATATCTAACTGTATTTGGGAGGTGGAAGGAGAAGGGTCCTGGAGCCCCTGGAGAATGGTCCTAGCAAAGCGTGACCTAGACCTACAGAAGGAATCCAGCTTATAGTGCTTCGTAAAAGTATGTACAGAGGACCAAGCAGCAGCTTTAGAATACATCTAAAATCCAATCCTTTCCAAAAAGTCACGGAAGAAGTCAAGGTTCATGTAGAGTAGGTCTTGACCCTGTCTGGAATAGATTTGTCATGGTGAATATAACAAAAGGTAATAGCCTTAGACAACCATTTGGAAACAGCGTTTTGACCCAGGTTATTTTTTCTTCATATCATCATTAGCAATAAACAATGTATCCGATGATGTGAAAGATTTAGTTCCATCAAGGTAATACCAGAGTTGTCTGTGGACATCCAAGGTATGCAGTACTCTCGCTCTCTCATTCTTAGGCTCAGAGAAGAAAACAGGGAGATGTACAGTTTGACAAAGTAAACTTGGATACCACTTCAGGCACAAAAGAAGGATTAGTTTGCAAAGAAACACTCTCCTTGTGGAAAATGAGGTAGGGCTGCCTCACCATAAGACCTTGCAACTCAGACAACCTTCTTGCAGAGGTCAGAAGCAATAAATAAAATTGTTTTCCATCTTAAGAATCTCAAGTCAGACAAATTAGCTGGTCCAGATGGGTGCTAGTTTTTCTAACACAAAATTAAGATCCCAAGGAGGGGCCACCAGTTTTCTCGGATACCCCTTTAGCAAAACAACTTTAAAAGACATTTTGACATGCGACTGCCTTGAAAGAGGAGGATCCCTAGACAGGCATGCTGAAATGACCAATAAAGGAACCTTGATAGAGGAATAAGAGAGGCCATAGGATAGCAACTCACATCAATATTGTAAACCAGAGAACAATTAACCCTGAATGGGTGCTGGTGATGATGTTGGCACCAACTGCAAAACTTTCACCATTTACTAATATAGGATTTTCTACTAGCAGACTTTCTTGCCTCCATTAGTACCTGCTGCAGGTCCTCAGATAACAGGTGGCCAAAAGGAATTAAGACCCTATGTTCCAGGAAGTCAACTGAATATGACTGCTGTCCGGATGCAAACAACCCTGTTCTTGTGGGAGTAAATTTATCCTGTGACAAAGTTTGTGGTAATTGCCCCCTGGCCATTTCCAAAACAATGGATAACCACTGTTGTCTGGGTCAGATGTGAGCTACCACAATGATCTCTGGGGATTCCTTCTGAAGTAACCTGGATATTAGTGGAAAGGCTTACATGAACATTCCTGTCCAAAGGGAAAAAATGCATCCTTCTTCCAGGCTTTCTTGTATGGATTCCTGGAACAGAATTTTGCCAGCTGATTGTTCAGACAGGAGGCAAAGAGGTCTACTTGAGGAATTTCCCACAGATGAATCAAATCTTGGAAAACCCTCAGATCTAGTTTCCATTCGTGAGAGTCTGGCTTGGTCCTGCACAGTTTGTCTGCCAAATAATGTTGCTCTGATGGAATGTAGGATGTCTGTAGAGTGAGATTGTGCTGTAAAGCTATACACAAAGCTATGATGGCTAATCTGCAAAGGGGATATGAACTGGTTCCCCCTTGCGTGTTAATGTACCACATTCACTGTGATATAGTCTGTAACCACTTGAAGTCCCGGGGACCAAAGATGTTTAAGAGAAGTGACTGACATTCTCAGGGCAAGCATGCAAGCATTTCCTTGACATTTATATGCCTGTGTGTCTGTCCCCGGTGTCTCACACCCCTGCACTTATCTCTCCTGAAACTGCTCCCCAAGCAAAGTCTGAAGCATCTGTTGCGAATGCATGGAGAGGGGAGAGACAGAAGGGGAGACCTTGATTTAAGGATAACTGTTGTCTCCACCAAGTTAATTCTCTTCTGACAAACCCAAGCCCTAGGATATGAAAAGACAAAGGGTGGTAATAGGTTCATAGGTTGGGACTAGGCTATCGGCCCTAGGGCCTATACAAGCCTAGCCATAACAACTCCTTGGCTATTTCTTCCCAACTATTTACTTCCTGGACCCCTATCTAGCAGGGCGACTGACGTGATCCGTAGGGTGAAATGCTGGGAAGACAGACATTTCAGATACCAGTGTATGTTTCTCATATTGCGTACTACCAGGAGTATCATGAGATACAAACTCCTGAAATGTTCCTTCAAAGTGGCTTAAGTCTGTGGGAAAGATATAAATACAGATCTATTTTTTTGCAGTAGAAGAAAAGCTTTTTAAAATGGAGATATCTAGCTAACATGCCATAAATACAACCAAGTGTGAGGGAGTCAAGAAAGATTTCTGAATGTTCTCTTGGAATCCCAGGTTGTGCAAGAGATCTCTCACCCGAGAGAGTGATTCCTGACAATTAAAAAAAAAAAAAAAAAGACTCTACAAAGACAAGCAAGTCATCAAGGTAAGGAAAAATGTGGATACCTTGTATCCTTCAATGAGCTATGACTGTAGCTAGACACTTTGTGAACACTCTTGGTGCAGTATAGTCTAAACGGTAAGGCAGAGAACTGATGTCATTCAGACGCACAAAGCCTTAAAAAAGCCTGAAGTCTGGATGAAAAGAAATGTGATGATAAACATCTTAAGTCTAGTATTACCAGGAAACTTGTTAGAGGAAGAGGAGAAAACAGGCTGTGAAGACACATTTGAATTTGAATACTATCAGAAACAGGTTTAGGAAAGAAAGATCAAAAACTGGTCTCTGAGCATTTTCTTTCTTTGGGACTAGAAACATACTTGAATAAAACCCCATCTACACCTTGGAAAGAGGAACTGGTTCTAGAACTCCTTGGGACAGCATGCGACAAACAGGTGGAAACAAAACAGCCTGACCTGCAGGATAAGGAATAACGCCCTGGAAAAAAAGG
>NC_056729.1:1677354828-1677359828 GCF_019279795.1 Protopterus annectens
AGGCGGCTCTTACCTGAGCATCTGAGATGTCAGGGGCAGCACTCTGTTGGGATAGATATTTGCCCTTTTGGTGGGGAGAGAGGAGAAGTTTGCACTGAACCTGTCAGCTAGGATGTTGGCAATGTCTGTGGGCTCGGTGTATTTTTGTCATTTTGGACTAATTCTGAGCATATCTGGGAATTCCCACCCAGGTTCCTAACATAACTAAAGAAAGCCTTGTGATTATCCTTAGTGTCCTGTGCAATTTTCTCTCGAAGCTGGCCTTAGGCGATTTTATGAGTGCCTGTAGGTTTTTGCTAATACTGATCAGAGATGGCTTCCCTTTTTGGGATTTTGCTCTATCATGTAGTAGCTTCCTCCTTCTATTGTATAGTTTGTTTATGGCTGGGGTCCACCAGACAGGGCGTCTGCCTTTGGAGGATTGGGTCTTGGTTTTATTTGGGATTGCATGATCCATGCATTCCTGAAGGTGTTCATAGAATTCGTTTATAAAGGATTCTGCGGTC
Source organism: Protopterus annectens (assembly GCF_019279795.1). NCBI lineage: Eukaryota > Metazoa > Chordata > Ceratodontiformes > Protopteridae > Protopterus > Protopterus annectens. Next base: position 1,677,355,335 of record NC_056729.1, read on the forward strand.
TGGGCCATATTTTCCACAGGCCGGGGGCTTTGAAGGATTTTGCCTCGATTTTGAGGCGTGTGAAATTTGCTTTAGAAGTTTTTCACTGTGGTTTTCTGGGCAGGGGTGGGGTCGGGATGTGAATATCCAGTGAGATTAGTTTATGGTCTGATCTTACCAGTGAGGGATACACTTCTGGTCTGGAGCATAGTGTCCCCATGTTGGTGATGATCAGGTCCAGTATGTTTTCCCCTCTTGTGGGAGTGGTAACAAGTTGTTCCATAGCATTTGAGTTTATAAATTCTAGGAACCTTTGGGCTAGGGTGTTGGAGCTAGAGTAATGCTCCCAGTCTATGTTTGGGTAGTTGAAGTCGCCCAATATAATGGTGTTTGGAGAGACCTTCATATTTTCCAGTATTCTCAGGAAGGCCAAGTGGGGTTCCTGTGTTTGGGAAGGTGGTCTGTAGCAGGCTATAAACTGGAAGGCAGTTTTACCCACAGTTAGTTGCACATGGATAGTCTCTGATGCTTGTGCTGTGCCACCAACCTGGAGGTGTGGGTATCTTTGGCGAATATTGATACTCCCCTCCTTTTGTGGTTCGGTCAAGTTTTGGGGCGAAAAGCATGGTATGAGGTATAACCTGGTAGTGCTGGGGTGCTCTCGGGGCCTTGAACCAGGTTTCTGTTACTGCACAGATATCGATGTTCTCCATGCTAAGGAGAGTTTGAGTCGTGCATCTTGAGGTTTAGACTTCTGGCGTTGAGTAGCATTACTCTTAGTTTCTTATCCCTTGTGATACCTATGGAGGTGGGTTTGTCTTTTGAGCCTTGCCTAAAAAGGCACTATGGGGTAGCAAGAGCCTTTGCCAATATCCGAAAGCCCAGGGTGACAGGTGCAAGCCGTCCCTAGCGAAGCATCGTGGCTTGTCGAGCATGTCATCCCAGGCTGACAGGCATTGGATCCCCTTTGAATGACACCAACACTTAAGCCAATTGTTGAAATTGATCATCTTGTCTTCATATTGTGGCATCATTCTTGGTGAGGGTAAGATGCTACTCAAGGTCAGGGTCATACCGGCCTGGGCTACATGCTCAGAGAGCTCCTCTATGTCTCTTTTCATGTAGTCCAGGGAGGTGCGTCTCAGGTCATTCACACCAGCATGGACAATGACTGAGTCATATTTGTACTTGCCTTGGGTGACCTGAGTGCTTGTGTTATGTGGCGGATCCTAGCGCCCGACAGGCAGCTCACCGTGACCTTCTCCTTGTTCAGCCTGGTGGCGGGGCGTCAGTGTGCCTGGCGATAGAGTCACCTATTACAAGTGTATCAGGTGTGTTGTTTAGCCTTAAGGGCTGTGACTGTTCGGCACACTGGCTTTGTGAGCTATGTGTTGCCGTGTTTTGTTTTGGGGTAGCGGTTGCTTGGGTGTCTGCTTTGGAGGTCTCTGCTGCTTAGGCAGATTTTTATTTAGAGCCTCAGTATGTTTTGTGTGTTTATGTGTTTGGTTTGTTGTCGTGGTAGGTCTATGTGAGACTGGAATTGTAGTGAGTGTGGTTTCCTTCTCCTCCTGACTGGTTACGCCAGTACTGAGTTGAGAGCTTAGCCTCCAGTTTGGCTATATGGTTGCATCTCTCACATGTGTTGGAATTTGTTGGGAGGAGGAGAGGGTTGTCTGTGTACATGAGGCAGTTGTAACATTGCCTCAAGATTCCCAGATTCACCAGCTGGACGGAGAGGAGATTGACAACTGACCTTTGGACATGCTAGAATAGTATTGGGAATTCCTTTATAATTGAAAAAAAGGGCCAATGGGGAACAAGGTACTCAAGGGGAGTTTGTGAGGGTGTAGTGCTTTTAATTTTTAGAGCTGACTTATATAATTGCTTTAGTGAGCAAGTGCCAGGTAACTTAAATGCAATGTGTTACAGGTAACTTAAATGCAAAAACGACAAACAGTAACTTTCTTTCAAGTGAAACAAGGAAATAAGTACAGTAAGCAATGCAGATATCACTAGGGATCCACAGAAGTGCTAAAGGCGGCGTTTTAGGTGGAATTAGCGTTTCAGGAAATAAACAAACAACAATCATACAAATAAAGCTAGATTCAGCAGGCCTGGATCTAGTCTATGCTACAACAAACAAGGTGTACCAATTTCAGTAAGAAACAGTTAGAATATGCAGGCACTATAAGCCTTTAACCAGAAATTCCCTGCTCAGAAGGGCAGAGTCCAGCCTCTCCTCCCACAAGAGTGCAGACCGCAATCCTTCTTAGCGTAAAATAACTGGCCTGAAGCCCAAGTGCTTAAACCAGAACTAATACACTTTTAGAATAACAGACACTGAGCTCTCAATCAGCAGTTCCCAACTTAGAAGGATGTAAGCTACCTGTCCTGCCACCACAGTGCAGGCCACAAACCTTCCTAATGTAAAACAACTGGTCTGAAGCCCAAGTGCTTAATCCAAAAGACTTAGAAATGATAGCTACACTTTAATCAAGTTACTACCAGCAGTAATAAATACAACTGAATACTTTAAAGAATGCCTGGATTAGTGCTCAAGTTATACAAACAAAGCTAGATTCAGCAGGCCTGGATCTAGTCTATGCTACAACAAGCGAGGTGTACCAATTTCAGTAAGAAGCAGTTCAAATATGCAGGCACTATAAGCTTTAACCAGAAATTCCCAGCTCAGAAGGACAGAGTCCAGCCTCTCCTCCCACAAGAGTGCAAACCACGAACCCTCTTAATGTAAAATAACTGGCCTCAAGCCCAAGTGCTTAAACCAGAATTAATACACTTTTAGAATAACAGACACTGAGCCCTCAATCAGCAGTTCCCAACTTAGAAGGATGTAAGCTACCTGTTCTGCCACTACAGTGTAGACCACAAACCTTCCTAATGTAAAACTGGTCTGAAGCCCAGGTGCTTAAACTAAAAGGCTTACAATGAGTTACACCAAGCAGTAATAAATACAACCGAGTACTTTTAAGACAACGCAAAAGCAAAATAAAGTAAGAAAAAACACAAATACAGTAAAAGCAGATAATTTTTTTTTTTTGGAAAGAGATAAAGGAGTAGCAGAAACTAAGCTGATTGGCCTTCTCAAATGCTCTCCCTGTACTGGGAAGAATGAGGTAATGACACTAGACTGGGAGGAGGGTCCCAGATCAAATTTACACTAGGGGCGGGCAACTGCAAAGCCACCAAACAAACTGCAGAAATGTTACTCCCAGCTGAAAAGCAGCAGTGAGCCTTTAAATGAAAGTTTTAAACAGCTAAAGGAGCCACTAGAAAAAAAGAGTTTAACTGCAACAAGTTATCATAAACCAACAACCCAACAGATGCTTAATAAGAGTGGACAATTTCCAGTTAATACCTCACATATATATATATATATATATATATATATATATATATATGCACACACACACACACACACACACACACACACACACACACACACACATATATATATATATATACATATACATACACACATATACATATATACATATATATGTATGTGTATATATATATATATATATATATATATATATATATATATATATATATATATATGTATATATATGTATATGTATATATATTTTGCTTTTCAGCTGGGAGTAACATTTCTCAATATGGAGAACATCGATGTCTGTGCTGTGACAGAAACCTGGTTCAAGGCTCCTGAGAGCACCCCAGCACTAACAGGTTTCACCTCATATCATGCGTTCCGGCCCCAAAATCCGGACAACACCAAGAAAGGAGGGTGTCCATATTCATAAGGACACCCACACCTCAAGGTTGAGTAACGCGCATACGATGCATCGGAGACCATCCAGGTGCAATTAACCATAGGCAAGACTGCTCTGCAATTTGTAGCATGTTACAGGCCACCCTCTCAAACTCAGGAACCTCCATGGCCTTCCTGAAAACATTGGAGGGATAAATGTATCTCCAAACACCATCATACTAGGTGACTTCAACTACCCTAATATAGACTGGGAACACTACTCAAGCCCGAACACTCTAACCCAAAGATTCCTGGAGTTCATAAACTCAAATGCCATGGAACAACTAGTCACCATCCCACAAGAGGAGAAAACATACTTGATCTCATCATCACGAACATGGGATCAAAATGTTCAACACGGAAGTATACCCCTCACTGGTGAGATCAGATCATAAACTAATCTCGCTGGAGGTCCTCATCCGCCCCACCTGAAACAAAAAGACCACAGTGAAAAACTTCTCAAAAGCCGATTTCACACTTCTAAAAACTAGTGTGGTCTCCTTTAAGCCCCTGAGCCAGTGGTAAACATTACTCAAACCGCTGAATCACTTACAAATGCCTTCTACCAGCACCTACAGGACTGCATGGATCAGGCAATCCCAAACAAAACTAAGACTCTCTGTACCAAAGGCAAGCGTCCAGTCTGGTGGACCCCAGCCATAAACAAGCTCTACAACAAAAGGAGGAAGCTACTACAAGATAGAGCAAAATCCTTGAAAGGT
>NC_056729.1:1677367328-1677382328 GCF_019279795.1 Protopterus annectens
CATGGAGCATATTTGGTTCTTATTCTAGAAGAGCGATAAGGTACATGGGAATCTAGAATTTTAAGAAATTTGCCATTAAAGTAGGTCACTGCTTCAACAAGTTCAAGATGAGTCATAGGTGACCAGTCACAAGCTTGTAGTTCAATTAGGAAGCAGTATGGATTAAAGATTTTTTTTTAGAACGGGAGGTTTTCAAATTATTAGTAGTTGGGATGTGGACTTTGTCTTATCATGCAGGTAAGCATGTGGTCACTGATATCGTCAGGAAGGGTTCCTGGTGTATAGGTTTCAGGGTGGCTATTAATAAGGCTAGTGTCAAGTGTGGTTTCCTTACCGCTAGCTTTGTGGATTCTAGTTGGAGTAGTTATTATTTGTGAGAATCCAGAGAGATTTATGTGATTAGTAGGATTAGGGGAGCTGCAGGTAGACCAGTCAATGTTAAAGTCGCCCAGTACAATGGTCTCCTGGGGTAGTTGGGTAAAGAGATAACTAAGTACGTTTTCAAGAGTACTGGTATTACTACCAGTGGGGAGATGCATGCAAATTAGATAGATTTAGAGTTGTTGATTTGGAGTTTAGCAGTCAGGGTTTCAGACTTTTCATCTAATGATGGCAGCACATTAAAGGGGGATAATTGTAGATTAGATTTATAGAGAATGACTATGCCTCCACCTTTTTTGGTTTTACGGTCACATCTAAAGATATTATAGCCAGGAGGGGTTTGCTTTGAAATGGCCTTCCCCTCTGCCCCTGCAGCAAATGCAACCAGCAGCTGTTCAGATTTCCTGAGAGGATTAGTCTAGCCCAAGTAAAATCTAAGTTGTCTGTGCACGTCCAAGGAGTGCAGTATTCGTTCCCCTTTGTTCTCTGGATTAGAAAAGAAGGTTGGCAAATTAATGGACTGATTAAGGGCCACACTGGATACCACCTTGGGCATGAAGGAGGGATTGACCCTGAGGGACACCCTGTCAGCATGAAAGATGATGAAAGGCTCCACTGTCACGAGAGCCTGTAATTCAGACACCCTTCTTGCTGAAGTGATGGCAAGAAGGAAGGCTGTTTTCCAAGAAAGGAATTTCAATTCTGCATTTGCAGCTGGCTCAAAAGGAAGGTAGAGTGAGCTTTTCAAATACAAAGTTAAGGTCCCAGGCTGGAGTAGGGGCTCTCCTGGGTGGTCTTAAGTTTTTGGTCCCTCTGAGGAATTGCTTCAGCAGTGGATGAGAGAAGAGGAGTGGTTCTGTACTGTAATGAGCTGAAATAGCGGAGGCATGAATTTTGATGGAGGAAAAGGAAAGGCCCTTGTGAAGCATCTCAGTTAAGTATCGAAGAATATGGGGTAAATTGGGCGCAGCTGTGCCCATCCCCCGAGTTTGGCTCCAGGAACAGAATCTTTTCCATTTGTCAGCATAGGATTTTCTAGTACTAGGCCTCCTTGCCTCCAGAATGACATCCATCACTTGCTTACTGAGGGATGGTAACTGAGAGATCAGGTAATTAGCCAGGCTGCTAGGTTCAGGGTTTGAAGCTGTGGGTGCAGAATTTGGCCCTCCTGCTGGGACAGCAGGGCAGGGATCTGAGGCAGGTGCCATGGTGCCAGCAGTGACACACTGCGCAAGAGGGGGTACCAGTGTAGGTGTGGCCAGTCTAGTGCAATCAGTATTGTCCTTGGTTTGTCATGTTTGATCTTTAGTAGCACCTTGGAGAGGAGAGGCAGAGGGGGAAAGGCATAAAAGGATAGGTTTTTCCAGGGGAAGGACAGGGCATCCACTTTCCAAGCTTGTTTGTGGGGAGTCCTTGTGCAGAATTTGTCCAATTGGTAGTTCTGGGGGGGGGGGGGCAAACAGGTCTATCTCTGGGCTCCCCCATTTGTTTCTCAACATGTTGTATGTCTTTGGTTCCAGTTTCCACTCGTGTGGGTCCATGAGATTTCTGCTTAGTTTGTCTGCCAGTGTATTTAGCTTGCCTAGCAGGAATTGAGACTGTAGGTGTACTTGGTAGCTCAAGGCTGTGTTCCACACAGCCATGGCTAGTCTGCAGAGAGGGTATGAGTGGGTTCCTCCCTGCTTGTTTATGTACCACATAACACTGGTGTTGTCCATCTTTATCAATAATTGCCCTGGAAGAATGTGATCCTTGAAGGCTGTCAGAGCATTCTGTACTGCTAACATTTCTTTTTGATTGATATGCAGGTGCATTTGATTTGGGTTCCATTTGCCCTAAATGCACTGCCCTGCCATGTGAGCCCCCCCCCGCCCCCATGCATAGTCTGATGAGTCTGTTGTTGGGGTTTGGGTGGCAGGGGGGTAAAGTGAATGGCAGTCCCTTGTTTTGGTGGCAGGCCTCTGCCCAACAAAGGAACTCTATCTGTAGACAAGGTATGATAGGAATCATTGATTCTAGATACTGAGAATGTTGATACCATAGACTTTTTAGATACCATTGTAGTTTCCTCATATGCAGTCTTGCATATGGAATTAGTAGAATGCAAGAGGCCATGAACCCCAGGGCTTGCAGTATTTTCCTTGCAAATAGCTGGGTCTTTTGTGGCCAGTAGTTTGAAGTAGACTGTCAAATGAACTTGTTTCTCTAGCGTGAGGTAGGCCATCTGGGAAGTTGTATTCAAGCTTGCTAACAGGAATACAACTTGTTGGCGGGGTAAAAGATGTGAATTCTTTTCGTTTATGGTGCACCCCAGAGACAATAGCAATTTCTTTACAAATGCCAGATGATTTAATAGTATGTCCTGCCTTTCTGCCTGAATTACACAATCATCCAGGTATGGGTATATTTGAATATTTCTTTGCCTGCAAAATGCAATGACTGGAGCTAGGCCCTTTGTGAATACCCTGGGAGCAGTAGATAAGCCAAAGGGCAATGCAGAGAACTGATGGTGCATGTAAGCCTGCTCTGAAACTTGGGTATCCTGTGCAAGAGTCCCATATTGACCATGCAGGTAGGCTTCCTTTACATCCAGTGTTGCCAACTAGGCATCTTTGGCCAGCATGGGAAGCAGCTAAAGAAGAGTTAGCATCTTGAATTTTGGGATTACCAAAAATGTATTTAGGATAGACAGGTCCAGGACAGGATGCCAGGAATGGTCTTTTCTGGGTACCAGGAAAAGTCTTGAGTAGAAACCTTGCCCATATTCTTCTTCTGGGACAGGCTGAATAGCCCTGATGCTTAAGAGAGAGAGAGAGAACTTGCTTTTGAACCTCTGCCCACTGATTTGGGGGTAGGTCTTGACAACCATATGGGGGTGGTAAGGCGTGGAATTTGTATCCTTGGGGAAACTATACTTCAAACCCATTTGGCCTGGGTAATGAGTTCCCAATTTTTTGCATGCAGGGCAATCTTTCCCCCTAAAGGAACAGTCAGTTGTGCAGGGCTTGGAAGGTTTAAAATTAAGTCATTGAGACAGTTTACCATAGGGGCGAGTTTTACTACTCCCTGCTTGGGAAGTGGGAGACCCCACTGCTTACTTAGGCCTGTGAGTACCTTGGGACTGAAGCCTGGGTGTTCTGCTGGTTCTGGGTTTGGACTGAAGGCCTGGAAGAGGCAGGAAAGGACCAATTCTTAGAGGGCCAATGCCTACTATATCTGGGAGGCTGTACTTGCAGGAAACTAACATTTTGCATAAATTCAGCTTTTTCCTCCATCTTTTTAAGTACTACTACTGCTCTGTTGCCAAACAGGCAGTCTTGGTTTAAGGGAGCATCCAGTAAATTAGCTTTAACATGATCTGGCAAAGATTGCTCCTTAAGCCAAGCATGCCTTCTAAGTACAGACCCAGTGACAGCAGCCCTGCAAGATGCCTCTAACAGGTTCATAGGTAGGTACTAGGCTATCGGCTATCGGCCCAAGGGCCTACGTAAGCCTAGCCAGCAAGGTACCATAGCTTACGCCACCCAAGAAAGTTATTATCCTGTGCCACTGTCCAGCAAAGACACAGAAGTGATCCCCGGGGTGTATTTCCTATTTTCCATCCACTCATCGGGATTCTTCTTGAAGAGTGCTAATGAATAACTTTGCTTGATATAGATGGGTAGCTTGTTCCAGAGTATAGGAAGTCTCTGGGACAGGAATCTATCCCTCCAGCGTGTCCTGTTTATTGTGGTCACAACGTTTAGGTCCCTAGAGTGTGTAGCTTGGAGGGATTGGGATTTCTTTAGATGTATCATGTCCAACAACTCAGGGTTTGACATAGCTTTATATGTTAGGCAGAGATCACCTCGGAGTAGGAGATATGCTACAGAGTAAAGCTTGAGTTTTTTGAGGCGGTCGGTGTAGGGCATTTGTTTGAGGCCAGTAATCCTCTGTGTGAGGTACTTCTGTGGCCTTTCCAGCTGCTGCAGAGGTCTTGTGGGGTACATTGTACTCTACAATGGGTCTAATGAGTGACGAGTAGAGGGGAACAATGACGTCTTTTTTCCTGGATGAGAACCCTTTTATGATGAGGGGTGCCAAGTAGAAGGACTTCCTGACTACTGTGGCGATGTGACTATAAAAGAAGAGACTACTGTCCACCTGGGTCCCAAGGTCTTTTATCACACATTCAGTGTTAAGTAAATTGCTGCCTATGTGGTAGTTCATGGGTACAGAGTTTTTACCAAAGGGGATGACACTGCACTTTTTGGCAATGAGCTTGAGGCCATGGCTCTGACACCAGGCAACTGTCTCAGTGAGGCTCTTCTGTAGGATGTCTACATAATTTGGGGACTTGACTATGGCTCCTAGTTTGCAGTCATCTGCACACACACACACACACTCGCACACTCGCGCTCTCACACACACTCGCGCTCTCACACACACTCGCGCTCACACACTCGCGCTCTCACACACACTCGCGCTCTTACACACACACACACACACACACACACACACACACACACACACACACACACACACACACACACTGCACTTACTAAGGACAAGACACGCACCGGCATATGCAGACTTGCTCCCATACAACTTACCTAAACCTCAAAGGCCTCCCAGTTGCAATCCTCAGACCCTCCTCATGCACACAAACAAGACAAGTCACCCCAACCCTGGCCCAGACTCCAGCCAATCTCATCTCACCCTCTCCTCACCCCCACCTCCCACACTCCTCTCCCTCCTCCAAGTTCCCAACCATATTCTCATTGAATACTCATAGAATTCTCAACTAAGTCAGTGAATTCCACTCACGGATAGCCCACCACACTTATTTAGGGACTCTCACGAAACCTAGCTTAAATCCCACATCTCAGACAAACTTCTTTGCCTTGGATACAGTATCTTCCGCTTGGATAGGGTCCACAGAAAAAGAGAAGGTGCTGGTATTATGTACTCTGACCAACTTAAATTGTCCCCTCTGTCCATTCCACTCCCCAACTTTCACCTTCCAGAACTCTTAATAAACTGCAAACTTAACCACAAAAAGCTCAAGATTACTGATATATATATATATATATATATATATATATATATATTATACACATCCCTCCAGGTAATAACATCCCCATTCTTGAACACGTGTTCTCATGGATCACTCACTCCACACCTTACAAAGTAATTCTGGGTAACATTAATATTGACTGCCAGACCCTGACCATTGACTCCCCAAACTCTAGCATAAATCTCCACGGCCTCTCACAACTAATCTCAACCTCTACCCACTTCAACAAGCCAACAGACTCCAGCTCAATCAATGAGTGGATCCTAGCATCAAATCTAAACCTATACCGCAACCCCATCACGCTGCACAATTCCACAAGTGACCACCTGCTTTCAAAGATCCTCCCTTCAACTAAGTAGGACACACAAATACAAAGGAGTGCCACAGTCTCTCTAGCTTCCTCCCTGATGTGTTCAGCAATACACTCACCTTCATCAACTGGTCGTTCCTGTTTTACTTACCCCTTGATGATGCCATACACAGATTTACCCTTATTTTTCTAGATATTCTCAACTCCCTTGCTCCCCTTAAGAAAATCAGAGTAAAATCTCTCTTTACACTCTGGTTTTCTCAGTCCACTCTCTCTCTAATGCACAAGATGGATAATGCTTGTAAAAAAGTGGATTAGAACTAAATCCCCTATCCACCTCCAAACCTATAAAGAACCCCGAAACCTCACTAAACATGTCAATAATAAGAAAAACTTCTACCTAAAGCCCCAAACAAACCATTACAGCAATCCTAAAACATTCTGAAACACCAATCAATAAGATTCTTTATCCAGATAGTCCCACTATACCTAACCGCTGCCCAAACAACTCTCCCCTCAAAACTGCCACTATTCGTAACTGCTATTTCATAGACTCCATCAGGAGACTAACCCAGAATTATCACATCTTCAAATCACTCCATTCCTTCCCCTCCCTCTATCCACAAAACCACATTCTCACTCAACGCCGTCCCCATGGCTTCCATAAAATCTCTTCTAAGCAAACTCACGCCTTGCTCTCCCTTGGCTGATAATCTACCACCCCTTGTCCTAAAACTTGCCGCTAGCTCAATAGCCTACCTAGTCTCCATCCTGATCAGCCGCTAGCTCAATAGCCTACCTAAGTCTCCATCATGATCAACCGATCAAAAAATCTATAGTTCGCTTTATCTGGAAGAAATTTTACACTACAATAATATAATATACAAAGGAGGTCACTCCACGGACACCTCCAACTACAGACCCATAGCCATTCTATCCCCCCCTCTAAAATTCTTAAAAATGCCTACATAAGCAGCTCCTGAATTATCTTCTTCAGGAAAATCGACTCTGTTCTACCCAGCACAGCCTCCACCCTAACCATAGCATGACTACAGCTCTTATTTCCTTCAGCTACACCGTCACAGAAGCCAGAAACAACAAACTAGCTTCCTGTCTACTCTTCAAACTATCGAAAAAAAGACGGTCACTGTCTGTCACCCAAAGCTTCTCACTAAACCGTCTGAACTCAATCTCTCCAACCCTACTCTTAAATGGTTCTCAAGCTACCTTACCAACAGACAGCGATCCGTCAAGTGGCTCACTTCCTTCTCACCGTTCTCCTCTGTCAAAATGGGTGCAACTCAAGGCTTCATTGAAGTACCACTACTATTAAACACATTCACCAACTGTCTTCACATTTCCTCCTCTCACTCCTCTCTCATACAATATGCAGATGATTCTACTATCACCTCCACTTCTTACACACTCTCTCACCTCCGCACTTTAATCAAAAACTCTTTAAACTCTGTCGAAAGAGGAGATGGTTAACAATCAACTCGTACTCAATTCCAGAAAATAAGAAGTTATGTACCTACCATAACGTTCCATGTTAGTTGTCTTCTCTCGCCTTCTTTCTTGCTTGATGGGTCCGGAGCCGATCGCTCGGCTCCGACTCGGCACTTGCTAAGCTCGAGAGTCACTTTTACCAGCTCGAGGCAGCCCCATATCCCATGATGCAAGGCGGTAAGTACCCAGATCTCGTTTGATGACAAAGGGCAATAGCACCAAGCAAAAAACACTTCCCAAAGGAAGAAAGAAAACTTACAGGATGGAAGAAGGACCAGGTCTGAAAGGTCTTCAGCATAATAATTTCTTATAACAAGGTCTGTCCAGGCCAGGTGGAAGGAGGAGTAGTCGCAAGAAAGAAGGCGAGAGAAGACAACTAACATGGAACGTTATGGTAGGTACATAACTTCTTAATGTTAAGTTGTCAATCTCGCCTTCATTCTTGCTTGATGGGACCGCGTCCCTAGCACCTCTATCCTGGGTGGCTCAATGGAACAGACTCTTGAGAACTGTAGAGCCAAAGCTGGCTCTGTCCCTGGAGGCCAAGTCCAATTTGTAATGGGAAACAAAAGTGTGAGGAGTGGCCCAAGTGGCCGCTGCACAAATAGTGTCTAAAGGAAGTCTAGCTTGAAATGCTGTAGAAGTAGCTAAGCTCCTAGTTGAATGTGCTTTAGGTTTTGAGCACAGCTGTTTTCCCCTGAGCAAATAAATTTCAGAGATGACCAAAGAAAGCCATCTGGACAAGGTCACTTTAGAAACAGGAAGGCCTTTTTTATTATCCATAGGAAACAAAAAGTTGATCAGATTTTCTAAATTTTTTTGTTCTGTCCAAATAATATCTAAGTTGACGGTGGACATCAAGATAATGTAGCTTTTGCTCAGCTCTGTCTGAATAGTTTGGGAAAAATACAGGGAGATCAATGGATTGATTCAAATTGGTCTTTGAAGCGACCTTAGGCAAAAAGGTTGGATTAGTTCTCAAAGATACTCTGTCTTTGTGAAAAACCAAATAGGGGTCGAACCGATAGAGCATGAAGTTCAGACACCCTCCTGGCCGATGTAATAGCCACTAGGAATAAAGTTTTCCAAGAAAGAAATTTCAGGGAACAAGAAACAGCTGGCTCGAAGGGGGGAAGAATCAAGGATGTCAGCACTAAATTTAGATCCCACTGAGGAGGAGGATTCCTGATTGGAGGCTTTAGTAGGAAAATTCCTTTCAAGAAGGCCCTGCAGAGCCTATGGGACATAATATTATGATCTGCTATCCCGACATGAAAGTTGGAGATAGCAGCCAATTGAACTCTGACTGTGGAAGAAGAGGAGCCTGCATGAAAAATCTCTGCTAAGAAGTCCAGGACTGCCTGAACAGGGGCAGTGAAAGGATCAATATTCTTGGCCTTAGCCCAATAAGAGAAAGCGTTTCCATTTGCTTGTATAAATCCTCCTGGTAGAGGATTTTAGAAACTACTATGATGTCTCTAACTGGGTTAGAGATCAAAGGAAGCCTGGCTAAGGAAGGAAGTGGAGCAACCATGCTGTGAGGTTGAGAGAAGGGATAGACCGGTGCAGCTGACCCGATTGGTGAATCAGAAGATCTGGCACTGGGTCCAGATGCCACGGCTGCACCAAAAGGTGATGATGGAGAACGGAACCAAACTTGTCGAGGCCAGTAAGGGGCAATGAGAATCAATTTGGCTCTCAAAACGGTAGCTTTCTGGATAACTTGAGGGATCAGAGGAAATGGAGGGAAGGCATAAAGAAGTCCCTGGGGCCAATCCTGGGTCAGAGCGTCTCTGGGGGATGGCCTGGTAGAGGGAAGAGACAGAAGAAGTCTGGACATTTGCTGTTTTGGGGAGTAGCAAAAAGATCGCAACATGGTCGACCCCATTCCAGAAAAATCTCTTCCGCTATAGATTGCTTGAGAGACCACTCGTGAGGCATGAGAATAGCTCTGCTCAATCTGTCCGCTAAAATGTTGGTTTTCCCAGGGATATGCGTTGCTACCAGAAACTGATGAGAGGAGACGCCCATTGCCATAGTCTGGCGCTTCTCGACACAAGGGGTAGGACTTGGTTCCGCCCTGTTTGTTGATATACCAAACTACAGACATGTTGTCTGTGTGGACTGCAATTGTCCCTACGGGAAGAAAGTCGTTGAGGGCTTGCAACGTTAAAAGCACTGCTCTCATCTCCAGGACATTTATGTGCAGATGGTACTCGAGCGGCTGCCACGTCCCATGAACCATCCTGCCCTGATAATGACCCCCACCCGATCAGGGAGGCATCCGTGGTGTCAGTGGCTATCGGGGATGGGGTACAAAGTACCTGCCTTGGTGAACCTGAGGAGATGTGATCCACCAAGCAAGATGATCTTTGCAAGTCTGTGTCACCAGAATCTGGTGGCATAGGAAGTTGTTGGTACGACCACTGTGTGAACAGCATCCACTGAAGAAGGCATGTAGAATCGAGCCAGGGAAGAAGAGTAATGGCCGCAGCCATGGGCCCTAATACCTTTAGAACCATTCTGGCCTGTACTTTCTTGTTGGCCAGAATGATCCTGACATGACTCTGAATGTCTGAAACTCTTTGATCTGTAAGGGTAGCTGACATCCGAACAGTGTTTAAGTTTGCCTATGAAGGTAATAGACTGGCAGGGCGATAAGGATGACTTTTGAAGTTGATCGAGATGCCCAAATGAGAACAAAGATTTATTGTGTAATCCCTGGCTTGTATAAGCTGATGCCTGGTGGTGGCTGACAGGAGCCAGTCGTCGAGATCTGGAAACACCTGGAATCCTTGGCGTCTCAGGTGAGCCGTGACCACTGCCATGCATTTGGTGAACACTCTGGGGGCTGTAGTGAGACCAAAGGGCAGGGCTCTGAACTGGAAATGACTGGACCCCAGCCGGCGGAGAAATCTCCTGGAGCGTCTGTGAATTTTGATGTGATAGTACGCATCCTGAAGATCTATTGAGCACATCCAGTTGTCCTTCTGTAAGAAGGGCAGAATTGACTGAAGAGTGACCATTCGAATCTTGTCTTCCTCACTGACTTGTTGAGTCTGCTGAGATCCAATATTGGTCTCCAGTCTCCCGTCTTTTGGGGACCAAAAGAACCTTGAGTAGATTCCGGCTCTGAATGGTCTGTTGTAACTGGCTGAATGGCTCTTTTTGCAGTAGTTTTGAGACTTCTAACTCTGCAATTTCCTTAGACCGGGTGGTACATCTGGAAGGGAATTTGAGGAAAGGACTTTCCTCGAAAGGAATTATGTAACCCTTGGATATGATCGACTGTACCCATCTGTCTTGAGTGAGGGAATGCCAGGCTTCTGGGTACAGTGATAATCTTCCCGACTGCCTCCAAGGAGGGACAGCCGGGCAACATCTCAGGGATGCTGAAAGGGCTTGTCAGAGAGGCTCTCTGTTTCCCTGGTTTTTGGACCCCTCTGCCTCTAGAGCGTCTGTTGTTGTTACCCCTCTGCCTCTAGGGGTAAACTGACCACATGAATCAGTGACTCCTTGGGATTTATGAACCACATTTTTCCACCTTTCTGTCCTTTGGGGTAAGGTCTAGAAGGGGTGGAAAACGGACTCCTACAGCAGAAAGAGTCTTGCCGTCCTGCTCGCACCTGGTCAAAGTTTCCTTCACCTGAGGGCCAAACAAAGCTGACCCATCAAAGGGAGAATTTGTGAAGGACGCCTTGAAGGGATCTGCAAAGTCACATAGCCGCATCCAGGCTTGGCGTCTAAGAGCCACACCTGTACCTGCGGCTCTACTCGCTCCATCAGCAGCATATGATATTAGCCGCATGGAGGAGTTTGAATGGAATTAAGGGTTCCTAGCTGCGAAGCAATTTTTTCTTGAGCTCCTGCAGCTGTAGGATCCTGTACTACTTCACCCGCTCGAGTCTGGTGAAGTGACATAGGTAATTCAGCGAACGCATAGCAAAGGTTGCTGAGGAAAACATCCGCTTACCGTACCTATCCATGGTCCTAGAGTCCTTATTAGGAGGATGGACGGGTACGGAAGGATCTGCAAGTTCCTTCTTGGTGGCAGCAGCCACCACCATGGCATCAGCGGGGACACCCTTAGTGAGGAATTGCTTGTCACACGGGGCAGTGATAAATTTTGAAGGCCTCCTAGGGACTGGCTCTACAGAGTCAGGAGCTGCCCACGCCTTCGCAATAACCTGCATAAGGGGGTCGAAGGCGGAGACACCCAGGAGGTGGAGGGCCGAGATCCAAACGCCTCTAGGTATACTGACTCATCCTCAGAGGGATTATTGGTGGGCCAGTTTCCCTCTGTTTAAGGAGTTCTAGGATGTCTGAGAAGGAGACATCCTCAGAGAGGGATCTAGGGATCCCTCTGACTCATCAAAGTCAGTATCTGAAGTGCCAGACTCAGGGGCGTCTACATGTTTCCTCTTACATGTCCTCTTCCTAGGAGCATCTCCCGAAACATCAGGAGAATCCTCGGAAGAGGGGAAATTCCCAATGGGGAAACCTGAGGCGGAGGATCTCTGGGTTCTGTAGCAAGAGAAGTGGCAGAGATGTCAACAGGCACTATAGAGGGAGGAGCTAGGGGAACAGACTGCTGACTGATACCAGTGGCCAGCACACTCTTCATCACCTCGAATGATCCTCCCAGGCAGGTCCGAGAGAACCCGTTCGAAGAACTAGGAACTCCAGGGACCACCGAAGGGAAGTCTCCGAGGCAGATGTCGGAGCCGAGCTCACCAAGGCCGAGGCTCCAAGGGAAGAGCTGGTTGGACAAGGGTCGATGCCACTCACCCTCGGATGAGACCATGGAAGCCCGACCACCGAATCCCTCTAAGGAAGGTCTCGAAGAGGAGATAAGAGTAGAGGCTGAAGGAACAGAAGGGGGTATCTGTCCTCCAGCCGTAGCAGTAACCATTCGAAGACTCCAACTCCAAGCTCTGGGGTAGAGTTGAAGGAGGAACTGTAACGGGGTGTGGACCAACAGTCGTCTGTTGAGACGGACTATGTAACATTTGGGCCAGTGCCTATGACTTAAGTAATCTACTGACCACTCTCTCTAAGTCATGGTCTGAAAGCCTGGATGATTTGAAGATCGGCTCCGATGGCTCCGTTCGAAGGAGAGGTGAAGCCGGAGCCGAAAGTATCGGCTCCAAGGAAGGAGACTTCGACCTCTTCCTGGAATGAGCCATCGGAACCGATGAAACTATAGACCCTGTCGGAGCCGACAACTTATCGGAGCCGACAGGTAGCCTCGATGCATCGGCTCCAGCCGGAGCCGATACAGCCACAAAAGTAACGGTGTCGGAGCCGATCGGAGCCGACACCGATGCCTGTGCCACATGGTGGTCGGAACCGATCGGAGCCGACACCGAAGTGGTCGATGCAGAATCGGCACCTTAGTTAAGCCAGAATCGGCTCCAGCCGGAGCCGATCTCGACTCAGAAAGAGTCGGAGCCGAGGCCGCAGGCTTTGACACAGAAGCCTGGGCCTTGGAAGATTTGGATGGAGCCGACTTAGCCGGAGAGCCCTCCGGCTTAAGAAGGCCCCTAAGTATCAGTTTGTTTCTTCTTTCCTGCAGGACTCTCTGGCTGAAGGAATGACATATAGCACAGGAGTCCTGCAGGTGAAGAGGCCCCAGGCAATACAGGCAAGAAGTGTGACCGTCTGTCAGAGACATCTTCTGACAGCACGAATCACACTTCTTAAAGCCTGAGACCCTCTCTTTTGACATGGTGAAAGACAACACACACACACACCAGTCAAAGAGTTAAATTAAATTAAATATACCAAAAAGGTATAAGTAGACAAACACACACACACACCCTAACAGGGGGGGGGATGGGATGGGTAAAGTTTGACTAAAAAAATAAAGAGAGACAGGTAAATTTCTGTCAGAAAATCTTTAAAATTAACTTAAAACTAAAATTCAAAGGGTTTTTAGTAAAAAGGGGCTAAAATATCAAGTATTTTAATCACTTACCAGGAGCTGGTAAAAGGAGGACCTCATAAGCGAAGCGGCAAACGAGATCTGGGTACTTACCGCCTTGCATCATGGGATATGGGGCTGCCTCGAGCTGGTAAAAGTGACTCTCGAGCTTAGCAAGTGCCGAGTCGGAGCCGAGGGATCGGCTCCGGACCCATCAAGCAAGAATGAAGGCGAGATTGACAACTTAACATCTTCTGTTATCCCTCCCCCCAAATCTCTTTCTCATCACAAATCTTCATTTAGTATCACATCTCTTGATAACACGGCAATTAATGTAGAGATACACACCAAGCTCCTATGCGCCATCACTGATGATCAACTAAAATCTCATCTATACAAAAGTCCAAAATTGCATAAAGAGAGACACCAAAAGCTGGGCTTGCACTACAGGAACAAATAATTCCTCTCCATAGACTCTACCTTTCCTTGCCTATGCCTAGCTTCTTCCCAGTCTACTCTATGTCTCTCCTACCTTAACCAAATTACAATCCTCAGTAAAGTACAAGTTTGAACTCACTTATAACAAGTGTCACTAAGTTCACTGTTAACCAACCCTACAACTCCCACAACTGCCTCTCTCTCAAACACGCAACTGGCTACAACTCCCCCACCAGCCACTACTAGCTCAACTACTCCTTACTCACTCCATGCTCAACAAACATACCCCCTGCCCAGCCATCTCATCCCTCCTCGCCTTCTATACCCCCAATCACTTTCTCCAAAGTTCTAACCAATTTCTCTTGGATGCCTACAATCCCACAAGTACTACTGACCAACATCTATACAACTACTCTGTTGCCTTACCTTGGAACAAACTTCTTTTAAGTATCCAAACTATATCCAAAACCCACATCTTTAAAAGAGCTTTAAAAGATACTCTTCTGATCTCTTGGATTTGTTCCTGCCAAAGCCCAACCTAACTCTCTTCTGTGTTGCTCCTCATTATTCGGTGTCTTCTATTCGACTTGACCATTTATTTTACACCACCCTCACATTTATTTTACACCACCCTCACACTTTTTATCATATTCTCAATGTCTTTTCCATTACGCCTGTGTAGTACCTTTGTCAAATCTACTTGACTGTATTTTTATTCCATACTGTTTTTAATTTTACTCTAGAGCTAGTTGACTTGTTCTATTTTGTACCATACTGAGATTTTTATGCATCTATAATGAAGTACTACACTGTGATATTTACGTGCATCTATGGTAAACATACAATCTTCTGGTATCACTTATTTCATTACCTGCTGATTTATATATTATTGTACTAAGTTTGACATTTTATTGATACCTACAGGAACCTCTGCATTAGACTTGGACTTGTATTTGAAGCTTTCTGTACTTAAAGTTTGCAACTTCTTTGATAATGTTTCTATACGGAGCTTTTCTCCTAGAGCATCTGCTGAAACTGGGCTCAAGCTCAGGACTAACCTGGTTAATAAATATCAAAATAAAAATAAATAAAAATTTCCATCACATCACATATCAAAAAGTGTCTCCGCTACAAAGCACATAAGGCACCACACACAACCCAATACTTTGATCATAGGAAACTCCATTGTGAAACTCAATGATGTCTCTCTCACCAGGCTAGATAAGGAGAAGGTTATGGCTGTTTGCCTGTCAGGGCCAGGATTCGCCACATCACGCAAGCACTCAGGTCATTAAACCCCAAGTACTAGCATGACTCAAGTCACAGTCCATGTGGACGTAAATGATCTAAAACATACCTCCCTGGAGTACATAAAGGAGAGCCATA